>NW_026558386.1:0-219046 GCF_026930045.1 Uloborus diversus
GCAACTTTCTGCAGACAAGCGCTTTTTTCCCCCAAGAAGTATTACCAGACTTTGGTTTTAAAAAATTCTAATGCATTAACTACTAAAGAATCCCCTGCATTAAAAAGCGATGCCTTTTGCATTTCAGTTGGAATCCTTTTTCTGCTCGTACTCGCGTTAGTAAACTTTTTATCTTACTAATATAACTATATAAGGTTACCTACATAATTTTTGCGTTTTTAGTCAACTTTCCTAGTAAAAGTCAGAAAAAAAAAGCATGAAATAAGGCTTAATGCGTCTTAAAAATATCGCGAAAAACAAAAAAAAGTGAAAAATAAATAAAATAATCAAATAAATATCGAAAAATTGGAAAGTAGGATATTGAGATGGGGGAAGATGGTCGGTCTGTCTGTCCCCCCCCCCCCCCTCCTAATAACTTTTGAATGAATAGTCCGATTCCAACAAACTTTTTTTGTTCGAAAGATCTCGGCGAGGACACCTCATTCCCATATTTCACTTTTTTATTTGAACTATTTTTTGTTCAATTTTGAACAGTTAAAAAAAAAAAAAAAAAAAAAAAAACCTTAACATTAGCGCCTACGGGGAAATTCAAGGCAATTCCGAACTGTGAGGTGAATTTGCTTCAAGCAAACTTTGTAGGAAAAAGCTTTTGATGAAAAACTTGTGTATAAAATATCTTTTTGATTTGAACAATTTTCCGTTCAATTTTGAACAGTTCAAATCCCTTAACATTAGCGCCTACGGGGGAAACTGAGTCAATGCAGATTCCGTACTTCAAGGCGGATTAAATTCAAACAAATTTTGTTGGAAATAGCTCTTGACTCCAGACTCCGAGAATTTAGGGTCACCTGACTCAGACTCCGGTGACCGACAATTAATCTGACTCCCCGACTTCGACTCTGACTTCGTAGCTTTGGCAAAAATTTATACACGAATGATTGACTCCGATTCTTGGATATTCGACTCGGACTCCTTTATCTCAAAATGAGATTGACTCCGACTCCGCAGCTATGGTTTTAACTGAAATAATTATTGTTGATATGATTTGTTTTTATTTTCACGCTCAAATTTTAATTTAAGTATTCAGTTTTCGGCGAATAAACTCGAAGTCTGCATAATATGGTTTCTGCATAGGTAGGTTTCTGCATAGGCATTGCATAGTAGGCATTTGCATAGGCATCGCATCGTAGGTTCTGCATAGGCATTATGGTCTGCATGTTATGGATGTTTCTACATAAAGATATGCGCCGACGATTTTTTTTTTTTTTTTTTTTGAGAATGAAAATTATTTTTTCAAGTTGACATTTTATTGTTTTTATTTTGGAAAGTGGATTAATTCATTAAAAAAAATTTTGGCAACAGGGGAAAAAGAAACTTTTTTTTATATGATGTATTTATTTTAATGAGCTTATTAGTTTTATTATTTTTTCGTTTTGAAAACTGCTATAGAATTTTTTTTAATGGAAAAAAGTGTATTAGCTGCTTTGTTTAAAAGGTGCTGCTATTTCATTTGTTCCTTTATTTTTAGCTATGTTTGAGAATATTGATCAAGTACTAGAAAATAGTATGGGTATATGGGAAAGTAGGTTCGTTTAGTTCTAGACAGAACTTCTTGTTAAATTCAAGAAACGATAAATTTCACGGAAAAAGATTCTTCATGGAATTTTTAATTACATTTTTTTAAACTAAAAAGCTGATGTCTTCCTACTGCTTATCAGATGGAGATCGTAGTCGTGAATACGCGTCATGAGTTGTGATATACTGAATTGTGTGAAAATTTTATTCTAAATTTTTAAAAATTGGAAGTGAAATTTTCCTTAACAGCCTACAATTGAAGCTAATAAAACTGAAATTGGAACATCGAGTTTTGTTGATGTCTAAAACACCTATGGCATTAAAAAAGAGAGGGAAAAAAACCCATTTAAATTGTGTTTGTTCTTCATCAACCTTATACCAATTACTTGTAACACTTTTAAACACAATCGCTTACTACATCAGCTTAACTTTTTTTAAACATTTTCGACTTAACAATAAAAATTGCTTATTGTTTTTTTTTGGCCATGAGACTTGAAAGTGCAGTTTCAAATATTTCTTGCTTCTAAGACTTGCAATTGAGGACTTATTTATCCATTTTTTAAGAATGTTCAGGAGGCGGGAAAAAAAAAAGAGAATTTATATATCTATATATATAGGGGGAGAGCAAAATAGTTTTATCACCTTCTCTTTTAGAATTGAGTGCAAAAGCACAGCCAATCATGGCTCAGAGCAAGAAATGTTTGTGTGTAAAAAAAAAAAAGATATCGCCATTTTAATTTGGGATATGTACCCTTTTGAAGGAAAACCTGAATGTTGAGAATTCAAATTTCACCAAAGCCCTCATGTTTCACCTTCGTATCTTATGGAAGTGCTGCGTATTTGAACCCAAAACTAGTGGATTAAAATTTGAGGACATGTGTTCTTTTGTAGTCTTCGTACTACAGGTTCATTCAGGCTGTGTTCTTTTGTTCAAAATAAAATGGGTAGAGGACAGTTTTTTACCTTTTAATCAAAAAGTCAAACTTAAAATACCCCCCCCCCTTAAAAAAATATGATTTAAATGAAAATATAATTTTCCTACCTTTCATGATTAAAAATATGATTACCTTCCTTAAAGAAATATGATTTTCCTCGTTTAGACTTCTTGAGGGCAAGTGATTTGATTAAAGTCTCCTGAAAAAGTTAGGAAATGTCGTAAAATGAGTTTTTCTAAATCTAAAAAGTGGATCTGTTCCCTTTTGATGAATGACTCCTCAATTAAGAATAAAATTTTTGACTGTATAACTACTTATCGCATAGAGTTCTGTAGAGATGTAACTGATGATATTTTAGGCCCAGCAGAGGGTTGGTCACAGGCTTTTAGTGGCCAACGTGGTGAATCTTACCAATACAAATGCGTGTGGAGCACTTTTCGATGAAGTTCAAAAATAAGTTGTAAAAAGTTACATATGCTCTGTAGTAGGTGGTGTTCTCAGCTAAATAGAAAATGAACACGTATTACTTGTCGTAATTGCATTATTTATTTTACCAGTTGTTCTAATCTAGTTCGCTTGCATTCTGAAATGTTCTGCAATTTTTATTCACTTCATACACGTTAAATGAAAGAGAAAAATAAAAAAAACATTTGTTCGCTAAATTTCTAAAGACAAAAAAAACTAAGTGAAAATATAATCAAAAACTTTCATTCACAATTTTATTTGCATGTTCCGTTTTACGGGGGGGGGGGGGGGAGAATGCATGGAAAATTTAATTTTTACATGTACCGGCAATCTAGTACAGTAGACCCTTGTTTTACGAGGGTTTATTTTTCGCGGTTTCGATTATACGCTTTTATTTTACGCGGATCAGTTTCGGTTTTACGCGGATGCGGCAATGCAAACAGATAACATTTTTCCCTCTCCCAAAATCTGAACTCCTAAAGACTGCAGATTACGCGAAATCAACTGCATTTTGTCGTGCTAATAATCGAGCTTGGGCCACTGGAGACGATTGGTTCCAGAGCTCTTCCCAGAAGTTAATTTATTCAATTCACACAGTTCAGAACTCACTGGAAGAAAAGCCCATAGGAGTGACAAAGGAGTCCAAAACCGACGAGGGTACCAATGTCGGTGACACACAATCAAAAACGTTCACATTGAAAATGTCGAGTCATTCCTAGACAATAGAAATGATCTTTCTGATTTGTTAGCGAGGAAAGATTCTATTGTGGAAGTGACGCAAGTGGTCTTGGATGCGTTAATGCTCTGCAAAGAATTAGAGAAAAAGTTTTAATGGCTGCCAAAATACTATCATAGCCAACTCTTTGTATACCAAGGGCGGATCCAGAAAATTTTGTATGGTGGGTCAAGTTCCAACGCCCCCCCCCCCCCATATGCTAAAGATCACCTCTCCCCTCCGCCGCTAAAGTTTTTAATGGCGCAAATTGCGCTATGAATCATGTTTCCGCAAATTTTCGTAAAAAAACATCTCTTAAGAAAGACTGGTCGCGTTAACCTAAGCTTTGAGTATATTAGATTTCAACTTATAAAATACAGTAGGCGTCGCTTAATGTGATCAAGGTTAATGTTATCATTCGCTTAATGTTATCAGAATCACGAAGTCCCGGAACACTTGTAAGTTAACGCACGTTAAAAAAGTCTGATATTGTAATCAGCGTCTTAGTTTATTGTTATCACTTTTTCATAAACTTTCAATTTTTGCCCCGTTTTTGTTCCTCAGTTGAGAAAAACACATAGGCAAACCCTGACGAGACTAACTTTCTATGTAGCATTTTGTGGTTTTCAATAGCACAAAATTTTTCTAGGAATGAAGCTACAGAAAGTTCGCCCCCTGTGACCACTGACTCCCCCTAAGAAAACTTTCTTTTGCACCTAAAAAAATTCGGTCGCTGGACATGTTGCAGGCCTTGATATAGGACCTCCATTGTTGCCATTACTTTGTAAACTGTTAAAGAATTGTGTCGAGATTTAAAACAAATTGAAGTTAAGTTAAAATTTAAACAACAAGGAAAACCATGCTGGAAAAGATAGAAAAGCTGAATGTGCTTTGAAACTGGTTTACGAATGTCAGGGAAAACGGTCATATTTTACTTTCACCTATTATTATGTGATTAAAAATTGCATGATTTAGCGTTAACTTTTTATAGTTCAGCTATTTCCATTCTGTTAACTTAATAATTTATAATACAAAACTGCGTTCTGTTGAGTCATTGTGATTTTAATTTGAGGTTGCCAAAATAAATGCACCTTAATTGGAAAAAAAATCATTGTTTTGTGTCTCTTGGATTCTTTTCGGTTATTGTTATCAGTCGGTTATTGTTATCAAATTATATTTGTCCCAATGTGATCACATTAAGCGGCGCCTACTGTAGTTGGGAACAAACAGCACACACAAGACACACACACACCATGATGATAAGGGGGATCAGTTCTCTGAAGAAACATTAAGCTCATTGTAGCTCATTAGAGATGATTTTTTTTTTGAAATGAACAAAAATTTCAAAAGAGCAATAGTTCAGTAAACGTACCCAGTCAATCCTTTGAATGATGACGTGCTGAGAAGAAATGCTTTACAGAATCATGGGAGGGGAAAAGTGAACATTGATTTCAAGTTCAATTTTTTCGGATCTGAAAAATTGAAGTTTAATAATAATCATAGTAAAATTCTTGTCACAGTGGGGTCAGCTGACCTTTAGACCCTCCCCTGAATCCGTCCTTGTTGCGTACAGAACACGAAATTAATTTAGGTTTTCTTTATGCATGTTGTGCATATAAGTCGATATAAGTATACAATTACTCATCAAACCAAACCCCTATTTTAACACTAGTAGTAGGTCTCAATTGACGCGGCATTTCTGTGGAACGTAAAACGAGGGTCTACTGTCATTCCTTTTCAAAAAGTTCACATTAAGTGTGGGAAGGTACATGTTAATGAAGAACTGTCAGTTAATGACGTAAGCAGTTCAACAGTTTATTTTGTTCATATGTGTAAAAGAGTTTTTTGCATTTCCTTCTTTAAAATAGTTAAAGATGTTTGCCGGATGTAGTTGACCACGGTATGTGCAAAGCTGGATTCGTGATTTTTTTTTTTTTTTTTTTTTTGATTTTTTAAAAAATCAAAAAAGTCAGATTTTTGAAAATTTAAATCTCATTTTTTTTTATTTAAATGAGATGTTTTTGAAACCTTAAAAAATTTTAGTACGTACTTTACATTTATAAACATAATATATTTCTACAGTAGGCGAGTCCCTTCAGCTTGCTTTTAAAACTAAGATAAGTTCTCTTTCTGCTTCAATACAGTTTAAAGATTTATAAATACGTTATAATATTTAGATAAGAAGTGATTTTGTTTCATGCTTTGCTTAAAAACAAGGTTGTCATGCATGTTTTAGTAATATATTGAGCAATTACTTTTCTCAACTGTATTAGGGATGGTGTATAAGAAAAACTGCAGATCTTTATTTGGTTCTGTACTGAATTGAACTGTAATTTTGAAGTAAAAACAATATTGCAAGAGTAATAAATCTGTTTCACACACAGAGAGAGGGATCTATGTAGTTTTGCCTGTTGAAGTTAAGATTGAATAATGCAGTGTAGTTTAAGAACAACACATTCTAAAAATGCAAAATTAATTTATAAAAATAAAATAAACTGATTTTAATTAATGATTTTGTTAAAAAAATAACTTACTTCAAGACAATTGATTTAAATGAATGATTTAAAATAAAAATCATTTGATTTAAATCGTGATTTTAATCGTGATTTAAATCAACGTGCCCCTGGTGCAAAGCTGCCAACTTCTGTAGGACATCAGTAAATTTACGGATTAATTCATTAACAGTGCCACTGTGCTTTCTTTTCCTGAAACCAAATGGCTGTTTAAAAATATTATTTTTAAACATTATTAACTGTTTAGATACCGTACAAAAGTTCATTGAAACACTCCATAATGTTGAGATGTTAATTTGTGCAATTTTTCTACAACATTCCTTCAGTTCAATAATTTACTGTAAAACTTAGCCAAAAATAGAATACTTTGGTGCTTGTGGCGATTCAATTTTCCCCTCTCGCTCCTCTTCTTTTTCTAACGTCGCTTTTGATAGTTTCAAAACGTGCTTTAAAGAGGGAAAAGAGCTTTCGAAACTCGAATCCAGTATACTAGCATATCATTCTAAAAAATCAATCTCGAAAATTTCCAGAGCATGACCCCAAACACTCTCCGTTCCCCTTGCATTTCCAGACAGAAGTGCATTTTCAAGCTTTTAATCTCGAAGCATTTCCGAGAGATACAACCCACTGCTCCAAAATATAACGTAAATTGAGTTCAAAAATTTTTAAAAACAAACATTACTGAAGGTGAAGACAGCTCTCGATTCGTTCGGAGAACTCCCCCGGGTAGGAACCTCCGAGCACTTCCCCTTCCGTTCTCTAATATCACTACAGATAGCCTTAAATTACCTTTTTGAAAAGTTTCACGGTAGAACCCTCAAGCCTTTCCTTTTTTCATACAAAAAATAAAATCGACTTCAATTTCGAAAAAAAATCGAAATTGAACCTCTCAATTTCGAAAAAAAATCGAAATTGAACCTCTCCCGTTTCCTCTATTTCTCAAACTTACGCCTGAAGGCTCTTCTTTTGGACGTATATTTCAAAACATTTCCGGAGTAAAAGCCTCTAACTTTTATTTGCGTGACATTAGGACACCCTCCCTCGCGTCGGGAAATAAAACGTTCATTTGAGTTTTTCAACTAAATCTTCCATTTCGATTCTTCAACTCAATTGAGTTTTTCAAATAAAACTTTCGTTTGAGTTTTGTATGTCAAAAGATTTCCAGGGAGAACCTCCGAACTTCCGTCATTTTCTGAATCTCTCAAAGATAGTCAAAATATTCCGTTACATGACTTCAACGTTGAAACGTTTTCAAAGAAAGCCTCTAAGCCTTTGCTACTCTAAAAACTACAAAATATAACCTAAAAATGCATTTTCTTTCAAACTTCAATGTCGAAAATTACAGAGAGAGAGTCTGCGAAGCATCATTCTTGTAACGTCATGAATGATAGCCTAAAATTAGGGTTGTCGATGCTGAAAATTTCCAAAGGAGAGATGCGTAGGCCAACCCCTTAATGTTACCAGATTACTCTAAAATTGCTTATTAAAGACTTCAACTATGAAAATTTTCTAAAATACACCCCCTAAGCCGCCTGCCTGACCTAATGACACCAAATATAGCCTCCCCAGAATTTTCTCTATTCCCTCAACATCATTAACAATAGCTCATAGTTGCGTTTTTAAAAATTTTGTTTCGGCAAATTTCTGGGAGGAGCATCCGAGCTTCAAATACTACCAAAAGTGGACATTAAATTCTCAAATTTTGGGAACATCAACACCTTTCTTTCAATGCTTACACCAAAATGTGCCTAAAAATGTGTTTTTGACATCAATTTTGAACTATTTTCCCCAGGAGGATACTTGAGCCCCTTCTCGCATCCTCTTTTCCTAATGACATCACGCTGTTTAAGATAGGGTGCAAAACTATGGAGCTATACCACGTATGCCCTTTCTGTTGTACTAAAAAACCTTATCACTTGCCAATGTGAAGATGTACTCGGCTTTTCTGAGTATTTTCGCCAGTTGCTCAGTTTTGGGAAGAGAAATAGCGAAGGTGCCATATCTGGGTGCTGTGAATGATTATTTCGATGTTTGCTTACAATTCCACGTAACGTTTCGGCTACGGGGTGGCAATTAGTAGCTTCCTATGCATCTATTGTACACATAGTGTATCCAAACTAAGTTTCATGAGTAAAAAACCTAGATAAATATTTTAAACCGTTAAAGTCCTAACTTTTTCGTGGGGGAGGGGACGGTATCATTTCTTCTAGAGAAAAGTTCATTTTGCTCAGACAGGGGTGCCTGTACACTAAGAAGGGCACATCCTCTCAAAATTTATGGAAACCCCCTCCTCACAAGAATGCGAGTCTTCGCAACCGTGGAGGAAAAGACCACCCCAAAAATATCAATGGTGGAGTTAAGGCCATGAGCCCCCACTTATATTGATCGTACCTCCCCCTAGTTCAATTTATAGATCCGTTGCTACATGTTAACTACGATTAAAATCGTAGCTTTACACACACAACATTCTAAAGAGGCAAATCATTTTTTAAGACCGCGATTGCCTATTTAAATAAATATAATTGAACATTAGGCACTTTTTTTGATTATTAGTATTTGTGGGGAGAAACGCATTGTCTTATTTTTTTGTGTGTTAAAACTCCTAATTCATGGATGCTTGAACTTTACTTTCAAGCTGAGACGTTTATTTGAGGAAAACTAACTTTCACGTTACACAGGCCCAATACTGCTACTTTATTTGAGTTTTGCAGACTATTCGACTCAACGGCTTAAAATAACCAGTTTCTGCGGAATCGCCTATTTTCGCGATCCGCATTTTTTACGAAAATAAAGTTGTGTGATTCCAGAACTGGAAATTGCTCGAATTTCATATGAGCAGAGCCGAAAGCAAAAATACTTACTTATACAGTATACCCCTGCTCACCAGGAAACCACACAAACAGTGTAATAATGAAGATCAAAATAGGTAGCAATCGAAGAAGAATATTTAGAAATTTTTGGCGCAGAAATTATTTGCTCTTGTGCCCCCGTTACCGAGATATTAGATAGTAAATCTGCCGAAATTTTAAATCATGGCGAGAAATGGAAGGCACCAGGACATCTATCTGCAAAACGTGTGAAAGCTGTCTTCCATTACTCGCCGCAATTCGCTAATCTTGGCGACTTATCTTAAAACTTCGGCAGACTTTAAGACCTCATATTTCGAGTACGGGGATCCAGGGCAAATAATTTTTGTGTCAAAAAACATGTTTTACTACAAGCTTTTTATTGCTGCTTATTTACATTTATTTTCGTTATTACATTATCGTTTGTTTTTCTGGTGAGAATCATGCGAAGACTTCACGAAATGGCATGGAATTTTTCATTGGAAATTTTTTAATGGTTTTCTAAAATTTCTACACTAAACTCCCGATTATCCACATCGAGTGGCACAAGTGCCACGGATAATAAAAATCGCTGATAATCCGCAAAAAGGTTAAAATGAAGGACTAATGAGAGAAAAAGTGTTGTTCCTTCGAAAACTTGACTATATAAGTGTGTAATACTTCCTACAAACAGTGAAAATATTACACTAAAAATGCTTTATATTTTTACCCAACAGAACTTAACACCAATAAAAAACAAGTGTATGTACGATGAAGAAAGAGCTATAAATAAATCATTAAAACAAATTGAGTTTACATTTACAAATTTTCAAAAAAAAAAAAAAAAAAGAAAAAAAATCATTCATTGGTGTTTTATTTTTTTTTCTATGAAAATACTGTTAAATGACTTGCGGATTATCCGCTGGCGGATAATCGGGAGTTTACTGTATTTGCCAAATAGTAAATGACGGTTTCTCTCTTGCTACTGAAAAGTGCTAAAAAAAAAGTTGCTTCTTCAGATTAAAAGTTCAGCCGAGGCATTAAAATGTAAAATCTTTTATAAAATTAAACTGGTTTAACTCACTGGTGTGATAATCGTGTGGTTCAGCCATACAGTTTAGGTTATTGAGAAGGGATTAAATGGAGGGAGGGAGTGAAAAATTGTTTTCGTGAAGCAAAGATCACAAGTCACGTGATATATTTTAAAGCGAAACATCGGAAGAAATAAAGTTTCTTTCACTTGTTTCACGCAAAACGAGTCATTCATTCGTTGTTGTAGAGTCACGTGACTTGAGGCCTTTGCCTCAGCTTTTGCTAAGCAAACGCTGAGGCTTGAACTTGCTCCCTCCATTTATTAATTCCTGCTCTAAGGTGTTGCACCTTAGTATCAATCAAGGAGCTGATCACAATCGGTGGAATTAAACTCTTGATTCTTATAAGAAATCCTTGAGCATAAATTTCAGATAAAATCTTCTCCCTCGTTCTCATAAATTAAATTTCCTCTCTTTCTTAAAATCACTTTTTGAAGTCCCAGAATGCATTTGTAAGTATTTCAAGGGGTATGATCTTAAATTTGATCAAATTTGAAAGAAACCGTTTCCACTACATTTCAAATCATTAGGGCAAGGTGTTTACAGAAAAACACCCCTCTATCGTTTGTGGCTGGAAAGTTTTAAATTTGCATTTAATAAACGTGAATCAATTTTTAAAATGAAAGCTTTAATAATATTAAAGTATTAAAATTTTGATAACATTAAAATAAGAGCTTTTAACATCAATATTTGAAAATTATGTGAAATCTTTTCCTGCAGGTTAAATAATTTTGTGTAGTTGAAAATTTTTTTCATTTCCTGTATTTTGTTGTTAATGTTAATGTCTTGTTGTGAAATTTTTAAATTTATAAAATCCTAATAGCTTAACAGCATATTTTAGTATTTGTAATGAAACTGCTTTTGTTCTTGCTATTCTCCAACATGAACAGTCCTATATTAAGTCAAACGGATTGTTTGTAGCTTTTGTGAGAGACTAGTTGTGTAATGTATTCGTGTCAAGCGTCAAAAAAAAAAAAAAAAAAAAAAAAAAAAAAATCCAGCTAAAAAAAAAGAATGATTCAAAAAAAAAAAAAGAAATATATTGGGAAAAAAATAAAATAAAAAAAAGACAAGATAAAAAAAAGAAAAGACAAAAAAAAAGTGAGAAATTTAAAAAAAAAAAAAGAGAAATGAAATATTGAAAAAAAAATTAAAAAAGACAAAAAAAAAAGAGAAATTAAAAAAAAAAGCTGGCAGTAAATGGCGCTTGACAAGAAAAAAAAAATGCCTTTTTTGCGTTCTCCTTTTTTTACTCATAAAAGGATAATTTTGGAGTGTTAAACAATTTGTTGTGTTAAACAATGTTTAGATAAATCTGCTTTTCAACATGTAAAGGAAAAAAAACTTCATAGATATTGTCGTGCATGAAGTAAAATGAGATATTATAAAATACCTGCAGGAATCGGTTCTTGGAAGCAGGCAAGATAGCGACAGTCGGCAATCATTTCTATTTTTAAGGTGGTCCGGGACACAAATCGTCAAATTTTGCGGTTTTTTATCATTTAAAAAACTGCTCGGTTTTTTTCTGCTTAAAAGACGTTTGAGTCTTGATTCTATCTTAATTAGAACGAAAGATGTAATTATTTTTGTTGCATGCATTTAACTAAAAAGTTGAACGCGTTTTTCTCCATGATGCAAATTTTCCTAATTTTTCGCATTCAAATTCTTATTAGGCAAGAACTGATAAAGTAATGAAATTTGGAGAAAATCTTTTTCGAGCAAATTACTTTAATTTTTGGTCGGCAAATTTGAAAAAAAAAAAAAAAAAATCGAAATATTTTTTTACATATTTTCTACTTTTTATTGAATTAATATTTTTTAAATCGCCGAATAAAAATTAAAGCTTTGATATTTGTGCATAATTTTTTGAAATTTTTTTTTTAAGATTAACCAAAAATATTTGGAGTTTTAGCTATTTAAAGCAATTCTACTTTTTTTCAAAAAAAAAAAAAAAAAATATATATATATATATTTGTTATGACTGTGCTTATTAAATAGATGGTGAATCAGTGCAAAAGAATTTCAAAACTCTCGACACTTTGATAATTTTTTTTTTTTCAAAATGTGTCCCGGACCTCCTTTAAAAAAAAAGCTTTGCTTCCTTTCTTTTATAAATACTGTAATAAAAACTAGGAAATATAAACCATGTACTATTTATGTGACTAGTTCAAACACATGTATTTATTTGAAAAATAGTTAAATTCTTCAAATATCTAATTTCGACTGTTTTTATACTGTGTAAGCTGTAAAATCATAGAGAACGATGTTTCGTCAGTTTAAAGACGCCATAGACGTTCGCCAGCTCTCTCCTCCCCAATGTGATGAATAGACCGGAAGAAAAAGAAACTGTCGAATATAATTAAGTCGAAACTTTTGAAGTTTGTGTGATGCGGAAAAATATCAAATGACTGAAATTACTGCAAGACACTTCGTGTTGAAGGAGAGTTTAATTGAGTATTGCTTTGGACGAGTGAAAGACGATGCATTTTTAAAATGGCCGAAAGGCAGTAGTTATTGGCGGTGGAAATATGGATGAAACGTCCATGAATGAATATTGAAAAGTATAAAAAAGTCCACAAAATAAATAAGTTTAAAAAAAAAGTGCTAACAAGCTTTGAAATAATCTGAGAAAAAACAAACTTGTTGGATGCAATGGAGTAGAAAAAGCTTTTTCGTTTAAGAGAGGTTGCATAGGATTTGTACGGATCCGACAATTGTTTTGCAGAAGAAACAAACAGGAAAGAAAAGTTAAACTTGCTAAAGACGGGTACCTGCCTAGTAAAAAAGGCTCTGGAATTGGAATCGCAGCCCGACGCGTCCAAATACCCATGAAGAACGTGGTCGTTAAATCTGTGGAGGTCCTGTGGCCAGTTGCTAGCAGTTACCATCTGTGCAGAGTTGCATGAGATTTCCTGCCTCCCCTCTAAAACTATAAATTGAAGAGGCTGTGCAATGGTTCGAGGCCGAAGTCGGACTCCTGCCCGGTTAGGGGCCTCGCTCTCTCAGGAGCCGTTTGCCTTGAATCCATACACGATTAAAGCTTGGGTGTCCCAAGTAGCATTTGATAAACTTTACATAACCTGATGACTTTAAATAACATATTAAGGTTATGTATCTACTTAGCAAAGTGAACTGTGAACTATAAATACGAAAAAGGGAGCTTCGGTGTCCCAAGTGGCATTTGATAAACTTTACGTAACCTGATGACTTTAAATAACATATTAAGGTTATGTATCTACTTAGCAGAGTAAATTGTGAACTATAAATACGAAGAGACGAAGATATATCACAAGAGAAACTTTATTCCACCTTACTAGATGATCGCCATCGCAAAGCTTCAAAAGTGCTTAGTGTTACCAAACAATAATAAAGAAATATATATAAACAATGTTACAACTTTAACAGCATTAACTCCATCACATTTGACGAAGATGGCGCTTTTCAGCGAGTGCAATGGCGGCGATGGTAGCAGGAAGTCCACTCGTCCTCCGTGGACCCTCTTTGACTTTTGAGAAGAAAGAAGCAAATGATTTTGCGACGTATCAGTTGAAGTTGGATGTCCACGTTCAAAAGAAGCTGCGGTCAACTTCAGCTTGCGCTCATGAGAGTCGGAGAACGTACTTCATGTGACTTTGGAGAGAATAGTTGGTAACGAAAAACTTTCCGGATTTCATTCCAGAATTGTTCCTGTGCAGATATGTAGTCAATCAGGAGCGTCAACGAAAACGATATATTTTGCTATTTTCAAAAAGAAAAATACGCAGAAAGAAAATAAGTCATTCCCAAGTCCTTGGGAATATATTTGTGTAAAAAAATGTGAAACGACACCATTGCTGTGTCATCTAGACTGTGTCATCTAGTGAAAATGCTGTCATGATATGGACTATTATTGACACAACTGAACAATGTCTTCCAAAAGTGTGACAGAGAAGCCGTCGAGATAATGTACTTCACAAATAGTTTATTCGACAGTTGTTGTTGACGACGCTACGTAAAAAAAAAAGTCCGTCCCGTTCTGACTTCATAACTACATCAACACAAAATACCAAGAAGCCTTTTTTCTGCAAATTGTCGGAACAGTTTAAAAGGATCAATCAGACTGTTAGTTTTGTAGAGTAAAGGCGATGAATATGTTTGGACTTGAATTTTTAAAATGCTTTCGCTCCCATGTGCTAGTATTTCTTTTTCAAAGTGTAATAATTGTTATGATTATAATCAAATATTTTTCTGTGTTTATCTAAAGTTAAAAAAAGAAAAAATGACATTGTCGTTTGGAAGATCTATGGGTCCATTTTGGCTCTCTTGAGTTTTTGCACGACTATGTGCTTTAAAACAAAGAGTCAGAAAGATGTAAAATTTCATGATTTTTTGTTGTTAAGGCCATATCTTAGGGCACAGTTAATAGATATATTTCCTTTTGCAGTACTACATGTAATACTTGGTACGTAAATAGTCCATACAGGGCCTAGCTGGCCATTGTACGTTTAGTTTTGACACTAGTGTTTTGACCTGTAAATACAAAGTTAATAGTTAATAAAATTCATGAACGTTCATTAAAACTATTTTTCAGAGTGTATTTGGCATTTTATTTTGAATAATGGGGGAACCAAAATGGCCCTTTTCAGCCGTTGTGATGTATGAAATGTTGCGATCTTCCAGGTGCCAATGTGTTTATTTAGAATGCTTGCTGATTGTCTCACTCAAACGTAATAAATAATTAAAAATCATTTAAAATGTACTAGAAAGTTCACGAAGTTCATTTTCCATAAACTGGAAAATTATAAAAATGCTTTAAAATATTTAAGAATTATTTTTGAAAAATAATTAACTTTTTGTTTTAGAAAAATTTATTTTCATTCAAAATGATATTGAGTATGTATTTTTCCAGCCACAAATACGGTTGAGATCAGGATAATTTAATTTTCGAATGAGCATTTCCATAGAGATAAATAAAAATATTCATACTTAAAATAAAAAAAAAATAAAAAATCCAAAGAAAAAAAAACTGAAGTAGAGTTTTTCAGCACTTTTCAGTTATCACATTTATAAAAGTAATGTGAACTGGTACATACATTCAAAGTTAAAATAACAGAATGGATAATTTGATTTCTAAAACTCACATTCCAGATGTTTTTAAGAAGCTAAAACTGCAGTGAAGAGTCTGTGTAATGTGAAAGTTGGAAAATGTTTTCTTAAATAACTGTACGGAATAATTGGCTTCCAAGTTGAAAGCTTGGAAGATTTCTAATGTTGTCCAAAAAAGCTTCAATAGAAAAAGTAATTCAATGTATTTTTTCACACAAAATATAGAAAAAGACCTCGTTTTATAAAAACGTATCGAACATGCGAGGTATATGTGTGTAAATATTATTAGTTTACTGGTTCTAATTCAGTAATTATGCTATACAAGTGAAAGTAACACTCTAACACTTCCTGCTGATCGTAAATTTTTAGTTTTAAAAGTAGCACGATTGTCAAATTTCGAGTTCGCTTCCAGATTAACACCGCCATTTGGCTGTCGTTCCCTCTTTGCTGAGCGATTCTCAAAACTGCTAGTTATCGGCCAGTGTCGGAAATTGGTGCCAAAGGCGTAGAAAATGAATGCTGAGCGGAGGGAAGGGGGTGCCCTGAATTGTGAATATTAATAAGATCAAAACGTTTTGACTGCAGAAGATGGTATTTCAGGAGCGGACCGGCTGACTTCGGCTCAGTCGGCAAAGGCATATTTTGGCCCACCTCTGTAAATAAAAAAAAAGTTAAATTAAACAGCGCCTGATCTTGATTCTTCCAAGGTCGAGCCAAAATATTAAACTGTCGCTCGTTCCCATTTTCCATTAAATTTCCAAATCAAGTGTTAAAAGTTCAAAAAAAGAAAAAAAAAATGTAAAATACGGTTACCATTGGCATTCTTTATGTGCCTTGAAAGAAGGATACGAATGGTTAAATCTGAAAAGGCGCACATCTTTAGGCTTCTACACTGTAAACATAGGAAGGACCCTAGAAAAGAGGGGCATCAGGGAAATTGCCTCTGAAAATTTTCGGAAGTGGTGGCTCATATTGTCTTAAGTAGAAAAGAATCGAGAGAAGGGGTCCTAAGTTCCTTTTCAAGCGATATTTTGAAAATTGATGTCAAACCGCACCAATTT
Organism: Uloborus diversus; assembly: GCF_026930045.1. Classification (NCBI taxonomy): domain Eukaryota; kingdom Metazoa; phylum Arthropoda; class Arachnida; order Araneae; family Uloboridae; genus Uloborus; species Uloborus diversus. The sequence goes on from NW_026558386.1 coordinate 16,266, forward strand.
TAGACAGTGTTTGGTAACGGTTGAGGAGAAGGGGAATCCACGATTTTTCTTCATTTTTTTCTTTTTTAATTGAAGTCCATTTACTGTGCACCTCTGGCAAGTAGAGCTCCGCTGCCCGACCGATCGAAAGATTCCATTTGTTGAAATAGGGGGTGAGGAAAAACGGCTTAAGAACTTGCAGATTTGGTTTGCAATGTTAGTGCCCATTTGGCGAACAGTATAATTCAGGTAAGAAGTAGCAAGCGGTACATGATTTTCTCTCGAACAAAAGGCTTGCAATGGTACCCCGACTTTGCGCCTAACAATTCCTCCCCTTACTGGTGCTCTCCATTGAAAGAAATGGACTTGCTCACAAGGCCAGAGTTCAACTTCTGAAAGGTGGACAGTAGTCTTATCTTTGCTTACAACAGAATGTCGGGGGCTCTTCCCAAAAATCCTACCAATTGTGAAATTTTAAAAATTCAACTGCAGGCTATCCTTGGTAAAATTAATAGAACAGGGAAATATTGAGGGTTCTCCAAGAAAACCTTTAGACAATTGAATAATAAGAAAATAGCAACACTCCCTTTGGTCACGTGAGAGAGAGAGGAGGCTCAGTGAAGCCACTTCAAACTGAAGTCTACTACAGTTTTAACCTAAGTTTCGTGACGGTAGGGATCCGGAGACTCTCCTTCGGAAATTTTTGGACATTAAAATTTTAAAAGCACAATCTTATGACCTGTTTAAAAACGGTAAAAGGAAAGGGGACAGCTTTTCCAAATGTTTTCCTCCCAGATTTTTTCAGGAAGGCGACGTGACCTTCCGCTTGTAAGTCAATTTTTAACCCTCAACTTAACCAATCCTCCTTCCCCCTTAGAAGTTTTAAAAAAATTTCACAAAATCGAGCCTTTTCAAATTCAAAAATAAAAACATCATATACGCCAGTTCTTGTCCCCCCCCCCCTTGTTTCAATCACTTATCTACTAGAATCTGATGAGAATACATATCTGAATGTTTTTAGCAATGTTTTTAAAACTAAACATTTAAAAGCTTTTAATTATTAAAAAAGAAAATTGTCGAAAAATGCTTCGACTTAGTATGTACTTAGTATACCAAAAAGTAAAAAGAAAACTTTCTGTCAAATCTTCTATCAAAAGGTGTCTTTTAATTTATTTAAAGTGTCTTATCTGAAAGCGTACTAATTCATTTGTTTGGATTGCACTATTTCCCTTTGGACATTTTTTTTTTTCTGAAACTGAAAACAATTTTAGGCTTATAGTGCAGGTAAATGGTTATGGTGCACTCCCATCGAAATCTCACTTCGTAAAATTTTTCGTTATCTTTAGTGGCTAAGGGGAATGGCGAAGGTTCGAAGACTTTGTCTGGAAATTTTTTGATATTTTAGTCTAAAAAAACACAATGGTAGACTATTGCTGGTAAACTTAGGAGAAAGATTTGACGATACACCAAAAGTGGAGGCAGTCGAACTTCTCCGAAATTTCTCGACGTCTTGAAAATTCAACTTCAGGCTTCGTTTGGAAACGACAGGGGAGACATAAGTGGTGGAAGGTTCGGGATTCCCCCCCCCCCCAAAAATTTTTCTCGAATTTAAGTCATTTTCCAATTTTTTAGGAAAAAGAGTTCAGGGTGTTGTCACAAAAAATTTCTAAAAGCGAAGTTATATGAGCTATCTCTGGTGACGTTAGGGAAAAGGGGGGCGTTCCGAGTCCTTTTCCTGGATTTAAAAAAAAGGAAAAAAATAAGAATGCAATTAGGGGCTTAGGGAAAGGATTCTGGCTCTTTTCTTGGAAATTTTTTGATATTGAGGCATTAAAGAATGAAGAGGAAGTGATGCGTCTCTTAACTTTTAATCCTTAGATTAAAGAAGAGACAACACTGCCTTATCTAAAAGAAGGAAATTTTTTATTTTAATTTTTCCGAGACACACGCTTCTTTATTCTTTTTGCTTTTTACAAAATCTGTTCCTGTTTCGTTAAGAGGTCACCAAGAAAGATCACAGTGCTTAAAGTATTTGAAATCTTAATCTTTTGCAGTTCTATTCCAACAGCACTAAAGCTATTATGTTCTAGTCTAGTTACCTTTTCACCTAATGCAGTATATTTCTTTTTATCCTGTGTAGAATAGCATTATATCGCAGTTATAATAGTGTTCATTCATTAAAAAATATCTACAAGCAACGATAAAATTAAAAGTTTAAAAAATAAAACCCGACTGAGTCGCAACTGTAGAATCAAGAGGGAAAATTGAAAATCCTTTGAAAACCTTAATTATTAAAAATCAAGTACAAGTATTGTATTCGTTAACAAATAGAAAATGGCAACAGGCAAAAATTTTAAATCATTGCTTTTAATTTGCTTATCTGCCAACAATGAATTCGGTTATCAATCGCGTGAATAAAGGCTTAGCCGTTATTAAAATCTGCTTTAGAAAAACGTTACAATTCGAATTCTATGAAACATGGAAGTTCTAAGCACATTCTATCAGACGCGGGAAAAAATTCTCTTTATTTTGGTATTAAGTTTTTAACTATTTTCGCTGCAAAAATCATGGAAAACCTTTTAGAGGTTTTTAATTAATATCTTCGTTAATGAATGTCATCCAAAGATGCAACCTTGCTAAGAACACTCTCGATCAACTCTCCTTTCGAACAATTTTTTTTCCCAAAATCGGTCCATCCGTTTAGGCGCTAGAGTGCCACAGACAGACAGAAAGATACACAGACATGTTAAATTTATAACCCCCTTACTTTGTGTGTCGGGGGTTAAAAATAGCTCCTTTTTTGAAACTTGATATCTAACAAAACAATTTTCTGAATTATCCTTTATTGACTCGTTTCGTATGCACATCTTTTTTGAATGAGATGACAGTATTATTTCATTAGTGATGAAGAAACAACTTTCAATGTCGTTACGGCTGCTTCCTAGGTTAAATCGACTTCACGTTTAACATATTGAACTAAATATCAGTGGCGAACGCGTTAAAAGGGTTACATTGAATTTTGCTTTTTATTTTTGTTTGTATAAACTGTCGAAGTTGGCAGCTGAGCATTTTTGTGGTTGTAAGGACTGGCGGTGTTACTGGAACCTGCTAATTCAATTTTAAGATTTAAGAAACCTTCCTGGATTATCAAATCGATTGAGAAATATACTGCGAGAGTGATTGACATCTCGAGAATTTGAAAAATCAATTTCTCGAAATTTACAAACCGAGAACTCGAGCAGTGCATCACTCGAGAACTCGGAAAGTGATAATAGAGAACTCGTGGTAATTGATTTCTCGAATGATCTTGAATAATCGAGTGATTCGATTATGAGAACTGGATTATGCCCATCACTAGTACTAAATAAAACTAATGCATAAATATTACAGTAGATAAAAAATGCTACTCCAGAATACACCTTGAAATTTAATGAGAATACCAGATAAGCTGCGGTGTTCACAATGTCCGCTTTACGAGTTATATGGCGCTAGATGCATCTTTTCGTACCAGCGAAACAAGCAATAGTTCAATAAATTTGAATTAAAACCATTCCCTACTCTGAGATCATAACCTTTATAAAGCATAGGTTATCCTCGAGGATTCCTCAAAAGAGAAAAAAAAAACAAACTACAACCTACCATATTACCTTTATAAAGCATAGGTTATCATCCTCGAGGATTCCTCAAAAAAGAAAAAACTACAACGTACCATAAGGTAATGAACACAAAATAGATGAATATTTCAATGGAGAAAAGACTAACCAAGTTTTAAACAGAATTTGTATTTTATTGGAAGTTTTCTTCATCTCATGACTTCAAAATCAAACGATCGCATTGATTTTCCTTTCAATATGTTCCCTCTTGAATATTTTCAAAGTAATCTAAGATCTTTTCGACTGCTGTGTTCATTAAAATAGTTAAAATCCGTTAGTGCTGCTTAAAAGTTTTAAACTCAAACGTCTATAACTTCTGTTTTGGATGTTACGATTTAAATTTTCAAAAGTTCATATGAATCACCTTAGTTGTCAAAGTGTTCGAAGGTTTCAGAATGCACGCGCCGTGGTGAAGAACAAAACTTCAGTTTCAAAAGAGCTTTTCTAGTGCTCTTCGAAATAGTTCGAGATGCATTGCAGATTGAATGAAAGTCTCTATTCGATAAATGGCAGCTGAATGACGCGCTTTTTCTCAGCCCCCAGTAAGTAAGCCTGGGCTAGGGCAGAACTAAATTAGGGTGGTTGAAAAATACATGTAAAAAAAAAATCCCCTAGATAACAGGACAAACCTCAATATTTTTCGACTTGTGGATAGTGATATACCTGAAGAATTTCTGCTTCCTATTTCAACTGAAAGAGGACGTTCCAACTCCTCCCCCAAACTTCGTAAGTACGGGGAGGGGGTTAAAAAATACTTTGAACTGAAAAAACAATGCTACATGCTATAATATACACTAGTAGTAATATGCAAATACATTGCAATAAATAATAATTTACAAAAAAAAGTTGGGGAAATTAAATGTTTTTAAATTTGTGGCATTTTTTATGGTACGGCTCATGTTAAATGAAGGGGTTATTGAGCACCCTCTTAAAATCTGAGTAAGAAGCTAAACATTTTACAACATAATACTATTAGTAAGTCTAAAAGGGGGGGGGGGTTGTCCTGGATTCTAGCTGAAAAAGGTTTTTTTGAACTACCCTAAACTACATGCCACCAGACAGACTGGTTATCACATCCTGAGACTGCAGTTTCGTTCTTATTAGAACTCCTCAGTCAGGAATAGTGAATAACCGAGCTGGAGTCGGGTGTCATCTCATGGAAGCTGAGAGAGCCAACAAACTGGTAGATGAACTGAATTTACGCAGTATGGTGCGGTTCGACTCGTGAATGGAAGGCAAAGTTTGAGTTTTGTGAGCAGTAAGCTACCGCCCCTAGGCCAGAGCTAAGGCAGAACTACACGCAATATACCTTCTTGCTCTTCTGCATACTTGCGTGAATAAATTCGTCGATACCGAAATGTGTTGCCCTCCTACGTGGACTCTGGTTTTTCTGACAATAAACATTTTTCTTGCATTCTGCATTAAGTTCAACTTTTCGAGAACTTAATTCCTTCCATTGCTTTCTGTAGTAACCATCTCAACGGTATAGTTGAGACATATATGCTTTTTTTCTTTTAAATTTTTCGATACTAAAAAAATGAGTAGGGGAATGTGGGGCAATGTGAAATAGTTACGATAACTTTTTTCAAAATGAATATGTTGAAAATTTGTCCTGAAAATGACGGTACATAAAGAAAGAACAATATATCATCATATATAATTAAAACCTGAGCTAATGTACTTATCTATTATGCAACTATGTATATCCAAGCTTCTCCTCAAACGACAGTGAACTGACCATCAAACCAGGTATCGATGGATTCGTCATTTTCCCGTCTTCATGTTTGGCTATTTAATATAATCCTCCGATAATAATGAGTGGAGATATCAATTAAAAACTATTGATTATGATACTTAGATTTCGACATAAAATCCCTATTTTTCGAAGGCTTTCCTCCATTCAAATGATTATTCAGTGCTTCATCTCCACTTTCCGTAACATTGCTTTTATTAAAATGTATAGCGTGAAGAAAATCACATTGAGACGAAAGATCTGTTGCCATTTTTTTCTCGAATAGAAACAAGTAAAATTTCTTTTTTTTTTTTTAAGGCTTCTCCTGCAATCGGGGGATTTAAAATGTTTACTTTTTTGGTTATTTTTCCGCAATCTGCCACAAAATCTTACTGGTTTTTCTTGTTCAAGCCTAAACGTGGAACACGCGTCACTTGACATAACTTTTATTTTCGAGGTGGACCGTGCAAAGCCGGGCGACGCAGCTAGTTTAATAATAAAACTTGCATTGAAATATTTTTTCTTTCGACAGTAAATTTGTATTTCCAAAAAAAGTTGGAAATGTTTCACTTTTTTTCATGGGCGAAAATGAAATTTTTCTTAACGGAGTATTTTCTATTCGATTATTAAAGATGTTTTTGATTAAATAAACGAGTAAATAAAACAATAACGGAAAAATAAATAAACATTTTAGTTAAGATATGAGGGGAGATATGAATGAATAAGTTAATGAATGAATAAGAACATTAGTGAATGAGTAATTAAATCAGTAATTTATTAAATGAAGTAATGTGAATGAACTTAATATGTAAGTGATATGCTATAGAAGATTGACTTAGTAAATGTAATGTACTCTTTCACTTTGCCCCCCATGCACTTGTCTAACTATACAAAGCATTTAAAATACAAATAAGTTTAATATTAAACAAATAAATAATACACTGAGTATTAGTGGGCCTCAGATATTAATTAAAATGTTAATAACAAGAACTTTATCATTTAATAACAAAAATAAAATTTTCGACTTACAACAAATTTTTACACTACGAGTATCTGTTTTTGAAAATTGCAGGTATTGCCATATTCCTTGATTTTTCGCAGATATTTTTTTCTTGACTAGGGTAGACTAAAAGTAGAACTACACAGTTAAAATTTTACTAGATACTTGTTGTTAAAAGCAAAGAAAATATTTCTCCATTTCGCTTTGCCCCCACATTCCCCTATTATATAATGAATGGGTGAACTAGAATTTAGAAATCTGTAGTTATTGTGAATCGTACTCAAAAGGTCCAGAAAAACTGTTGTAGGAAAATGCCACCTAAGTTACCTCAGAGTATTTTTCAGTTGAAAAGAAACAAAATATCGTTTCGCTACCATTTCGACTCTTGCATCTGCGCACTGTGTTAAAAAAAAAAAAAAGGCCTGTTGTGAATACTTGACTCTGACACAAAAAATGATAGACTGTCTGATCTGTAGTTAAAAATCCGAGAGCTATGCTTGTTTAATTCAAAATTTGACTTCCAGAAAGTTTAGAAAAAAAGTTTAACATCATACAGCGGGAAATTAAATCATTCACTTTAAATTATCGGCTGCATTCATTAGCTTAAATAGATTTCAAATGTGAGAGAAATTGCTCTCTATATTTATTTACTTTTTGTTTTTCTTTTAGAGAAATACTTGGAGTTAATTCGAAACTCCAAATTATCTCTGATCGTTTTTGCTGCACTAAGAAAAAGTTAAATCTTGGTTAATTAAACGGGGTATAACCGATTATTAAACGATTATTTTCCTATTTCTTTCGCCCGAAAAGAAATAAGAAATGCAATTTGCAATGACGAGGCCATGAAACCACTTGTGAAAATCTTTTAGTCTAAGAGACAGAATTTCAAATATCGAACTAGACTTTGACCTTTTGTTAATACTTACGTCTAAAGCATAATTGATGAAATGAATGCTTTTTTTTTCTTTCTAATGGGGCTGCATTCGAGGCTTTAACCTTTTGAAGACCTACTTTGATCCCCCGAAATGGGATCCAGTCTTTCCTCTGTCACCATTTAAGGCGCGGATGTCAACGGCACCTGACGCCTAGTTTCCACCGTTGGTGGCACCTGGGATTTCTTCGGTGCGAAACGTCACTAGAAGTTTAATTTTGCCGAGAGCATTCAAAGCCAATCGAATACATAAGAGGTGTTTTGCGTGCCGCATAATCATACGACATGGGCGCTGCCGATTTTTTGCATCTCAAAAATCCACCGCGGGTCAGAACCCGAACCCAAGGCGTACAAGGCAAACACCTTAGCACGGCGCGACTTAAAATGAATTATTAACTAGTACACTTTTAATAAATGAAAATTGGGGAGTCCAAGGAACTCAAACTACCACAAATAGGAGTGGAAGTCACTATGAAGTTGAACTATCAATGAATGATCTTGCTCCAAAACAGTAATATATGTAAAAATGTTAGAACATATTGCTCTACACGTTTTAAAAACCATTACTTAAATAATACTGTTTGATAACAGGGGTGCCCCCCTAGATCAAGGGCACACCCTCTCCATATCGCGAAACCCCCCAAAAAACAAGGGCATCCCCCCCAAAAAATAACTCGAAAATAACCCTAAAAACACCCCCCCTAACAATTTCAAAGGCACAGTCTGCGCCATGACCCCCCCTCAAGTGGACACCCCTGTTGATCATAAGAGTGGGAGACGTATACATGAGTCGAAGCTAAATGAAAAACGTTATTAACCAATAAAAGGTTTTAAAAATAGTGTTTTTATGCTTGAAAAACACTTGCCAGCCATCAAAAGTGGGATTTTGTGTTGATCGTAGTGGGGAAATTTTTTGAAAAGCGAAAAGTACGAGCATTTATTTCAAACTCCCCTATTCCATCCCCTTTGTACGCTATGTTAATGAAGTAATTGTTAAGAGTGAAACGATTGCCGCGGGCGAATTCAGCGTAACGATTTTTTTTTTTCTGGATTTTAGCAATCATCAGTACAACATCTTCGTGTATTCGGACTAACTAGGGCCGAATGGTGATGGAAAATCCGGGTTGTACGGGCAATTATCGAAACAAATCCTAAAACAAGCAGAACTACAGTTTACATAGGCGCCAATATGCAAAATTTTAAGAAGGCGGGGGCTCAGATATTTTTCCATAGAAGCCTATTTCAGTACAGATAAGAGCTATTAGAATTTGACATTTCATTAATGGCTGGAGACTAAATGTTTTTACATTTTTGCAAAGAAAAAAGTACTAAAAGCAAGGAAGTTCTAGCTTCTAATTCTAAAGGGGGATTCAGCCCCCACTTACTCCCCCCCCTGTATGGGCGCTCATGACCGTTTATTGCAATAAAAAAAAGGAGTTTGTGAAAAATGACATATCTGTAAGAAAATATCTTGCAAGTCTGTTTTCCGGCTACGGAGCGATTTTTGTAGCTTTTTACATAGAATTGCTTGTAAGACACAGAAAAAGTTAAAAAATACTTTCTTACATCAGTTCTTAAAATATGGATTAATTCTCATTCTATTTAAACAGGTGTGGTGTTTGAATACTTTATTTCTGTTGTAGACCAACTTAAGTTGTTTCCAAGAAGCTAGGGTGCCCTACCACCTCAGAGCAAGGGCGCAACCCCCCTAAATATCGCGAAGACCCACACCCCTCAAAGCAACAACTCACCAAAATAGTAAAAAATACCCCTAAAAGCAACTCCTCCTAAAAGTTTCAATGGCGCAGTCTGCGCCATGACCCCCTCCCCCCTTCATGTGGACACCCCCGCAAGAAGTGTACATGTTCGTTGGATATCTTAATTTAATGTACAATCTGGGCAAGAGACTTCGTTAAATCGAAATAAAAAGCAAATGGCGCATTTATTGATGCGTTCGTTTGCTACTCGAAGACTAGGAATATTGTGTGTGAGACTTCTGAGTGAATGGAAATGGATGCTTGGGGGTCCATTCGACATTTCCAAAGAGTCCTGTTCTAACTCTTCATCCCGTAATAACGAATCATCTCGCAGTCCTCTGCCCTTCGCATGACGATTTCACTGGAAGGCTTCTCTAAATCACGCTGTACTGCAGCACTTACCAAGGCTACTAGTAGGTGCTGCTATACTATACCTTGCCACAAGACTAGAGATCCTATATACGGAGAGATTGGTCAACGTCGCGCCGATCTCCGCCATGTTTTGTCCGAGTGTTGTCAGCTCGAATGGCTGCGCCGTGTGAATTTTTAGCTTTCCCACGTAACATAGGACATGAAATCTTTAAGGAACAGACTCGTGCTTTTTCTCTTCGTATTTTCATTAAACGGAGTGAGTGCCAAGTCTGTCGATCCGGCGCCGATCGTTTCGTATCGTCATAGCGCTTACAAAGAATTTTTTTTCTCAAAAACTTGTTCATAAAGATAGAAAACAGATATTTGTGATCTGCACATTGCATTTCATAATATCATAACTAAGTTTCATTTTTTACTTCCTTTTACAAAAGAGGAAGTATTGTATTCGCGAAAAAAATGTTCACTTAAAAATCGGCCTTCATTTCCATTTTTCTCACCTCCGAATGAATGTTAAGTTTATTTTTCAACCTAATTACACGTGGATATATGCCTAAGAACGTACAGACACCCGAAATATCCATTTTGACGATCCCCGAGTAAATTACAACGAGTTTTCTCGTGACGTCTGTATGTACGTATGTATGTATGTCGCATAACTCAAGAACGGAATGTCCTAGAGAGTTGAAATTTGGTACTTAGACTCCTAGTGCTGTCTAGTTGTGCACCTTCCTTTTTGGTTGCATTCGGATGCTCCAAAGGGGGTCTTTTGGGGAAATCATCGTTAATTGCAATGTAAGCTCAAGTGGTGTTATAATTTGACGGACACTTGGCGATATATCGCCAGTTTTTTGGTCGCCAACTTGGCGATAAATTTGGCGTTTTTTTAAAAATCTGCTTTTAATTTGGCTACTGTTGGTGATTTTTAGAGAGTAAACTATTGAATCACATTAAAACTGCCAATAATGAGAAAATGACATTAAATTGGAGTAAAAGGAAGTCATGTGATGCACACATCAGCTCGTTTCGATACAATGAACAGTGATATTTGGGGCAGAAGATGCATTTCGGTCTACGGGGAGTGAGCATCTTTGGACATAAGATGGCCGCCGTTCCGAAGTTGCCCAATCTCTCCGTGTTTAGGATCTCTACACAAGACACAGCAGAGGCTCACCTACCCCCCTGCTTATCTCCAATTTTTAATTGCGGCACTGACGTCCCTTTGCTTCTCACTGCTTCAAGTAGCTGCACCAGAAGATTTTTCAACTGAGAGTTCGCTCGTTATTGCCGGTTGAAGGGTGGGATGAATTCCAACCTTCATGTGCTGGACGGATATCAGGGTCAAGGAATACCGTTCGATTGTTCCTTCTCCAAACTCTGCTTCTTGACTGGGACGCTTACTTTGGGGTGCAGCGCTGCGGGTGCGGGGAGTATTCTAATCCTCATGTTCGAAAAAGTCCAACCGGCACTCGACATCTGTTATTCTTCCTTCAAATCACATATTTGATCTTTGGGCTCTTTTTTTTCAGCTGTGGTACGTTTTGATCTGTTGGTGAAATGGCTTAACCAATGAATGAGCAGTTCAAAGCGGTTTTGTTGGGTAGTGCTACATTTTTTCACTATTGAATACATAATTACATTAGAAATAAGTTGAAATAAATTCATGGATGGGCACTGAGAAGTAAAGAATTATTTACTGTCATGGAAACTTGTTACACCACATGCATAAATTTTAAGCGTGGTTAGCTTTTAACGAAAAACTGTTTATAAGGATGTATTGTTGAACACATTGTGACTGTTTCAAAAAGAAAAAATAATATTTTATACTATTTTCAAATGTCTTGCATACGTAATTTTTTTACTTCCTTTTACAAAAAAGGAAGTATTGCATTCGCGAAAAAATTTTCACTCAAAAATCGGCCTTAACTTCCATTTTTCTCACGCCAGAATGAATGCTGAATTTTTTTCGACCCGATCACACGTGGATATATGCCTAGGAACATACAGCCACCCGAAACATCCATTTTGACTACCACCGAGTTAATTAAAACGAATTTTTTAGTGACCTATGTATGTGTGTATGTATCTCGCGTAACTCAAAAACGGTATGTCCTAGATAGAAAGTTGAAATTTGGTACGAAGACTCCTAGTGGGGTCTAGTTGTGCACCTTCCCTTTTGGTTGCATTCGGATGTTCCTAAGGGGGTCTTTTGCCCCTTTTTAGTGGGAAATCATTGTTAATTTCGATTTAAACTCAAGTGGGGTTATAATTTGTCGGACACTTGGCGATATATCGCCAGTATTTTGGTCGCCGTTTTGTCGCCAACTTGGCGACAAATTTGGCGATGTTTTTTTTTTAAATTTGGTTTCAATCTGGCCACTGTTGGTGATATTTAGAGAGTAAACTATTGAATGACATTAAAATTGCCAATAATGGGGAAATGACATTAAATTGGAGTTAAAGAAAGTCATGTGATGCACACATCAGCTCGTTTTCTTTTTAGAAAAGGAAAATTGCCTTTTAAAAAATGTTCTAAACTGTTTTAAAATTAAATGAAAAATGCAGTAATTTGATGTTCTGCAATCCAATCCAGTTGTACTTCATTATTATTGTCTGTGAACTTGACTGCTCGTTTTCAATTTATTATGATGTGTGGGCGCGAAGCTATACTCTCCCATTAAGTAAACAGATAATTCGGAGAAAACAATAATGGGGATCAAAGGGTTAATTCTAGGAAACATGAAATACACCAGTCAGTCAATGTACTTTAAATGATTCCCCCCCTTCATCGTTGGAAAGAAGCAAATCACACTGCTTTTTCGTCATAAGTACAGTTAGGGGCGTTAAGAGATTTTTTTTTTTGCTTTTATGCCTTGTAAAAATCTGACAGTATTTCAAAAAATTCCGAAAAATAGATTATTTCTGTGGTAGTTGCTATATTTATTCAAGAAAACACATCAATTACTTTCAACAAGCAACGATAAAATTAAAAAAAAAAAAAAAAAAACCCCGACTGAGTCGCAACTGTCGGATCAAGAGGGAAAATTGAAAATCTTTTTAAAAGACTTATATTATTAAAAATCAATGTCATGAATTTTATTTGCTGTTAAATATAAACTGGCAACAGATAAAAATTTTAAGTCATTGCGTTTCATTTCCTTGTCGGCCAACACTGAATTCGTTGATCAATCGCGAGAATAAAGGCTTAGCCGTTATTAAAATCTGCTTTAGAAAAACGTTATAATTCGAATTCTATGAAACATGGAAGTTCCAAACACATTCTATCAGACGCGGAAAAAAATTGTCTTTATTTTGGTATTAAATTTTAAAATTTTTAACTATGTTTTTACTGCAGAAATCGCGAAAAACCTTTTGGAGGCTTTTAATTAATATCTTCGTTAATGAATGTCATCCAAAGACGCAGCCTAGCTAAGAACACTCTCGATCAACTCTCCTTTCGAACAAAATTTTTTTTTTTAAATCGATTCATCCGTTTAGGCGCTAGAGTGCCACAGACAGATACACAGATACGTCAAACTTATAACCCCCTTTTGTGTGTCGGGGGTTAAAAATAGTATCTCCCGCTTTTGGTTTCAGACAGTCGGTGCCTCATCAATGTTTACAAATTTCAACAGCACGTGATAAAAGAAAAATAAACTAAAAATTAAAATGTGTGCGTATGTAACAAACTATCAACATTTATTTTTACTGTTAATGCGCGAGAAAGTGGAAAAGGGCGAAATTTCCATGAATTTCGTAGGCAATATGTGGCAACCCGTTAAAAAGTGCAAGTACTGTCTGACCACGGATTGTATGGAAAGACAAACATCCGTTTTACAGCCGGAAATGGACAAATCTATTATTTTTAGCGATGTCAGCTTTTGCAGAAGCAGTCTCGTTCAAATGAACGGAATGCACGCATCAAATTTTTACTTTTCCCCCTCATTCAGATAGATTCGTCTCATCTGGACTTTTGAAAATTCCATACAATCCGTGGTTGGACTATAAGAGATGAGCTTCTTGAAGAATCAGAATTATAAGTGCCATCTCTTAGGTTGCATTTCAATGATTAACGAAAAGGCGTTGCCATGGTTAAGGATTGTTCACAATAACATCTTATGTGCTTACAACCATTCTGTTTAGTTACGCAGCGATTCGTGATTAAAATGAACCATTTGTAAAGGAATGGATCCCTTGCAATTCATCTCCTTTTCTGGGTAGATGAAACAAAGCCAACTAGATGGTAAATTTCTTAATTCTTTGATATTTGACCGGAGTGAGTTCAATGGTAAAGTAAGATTCTAATAAGGTTTTCTCATGTCTATGAAGTTTGGCAGGATAAAAATTGCTCTATTTCTTACATAAGCTCGGGAAAAAAAAATCTTCAAAATGCTAATATTTTTTATACTACCCTCTCTTTTGCTTCAAATTCGAGTATAATTTGTATCTTGTATTTTATTAAATCGAATGCAGGGCTGTCACTGGCGACTAAACGGGTGGTAAAAGCTATTATTTTGCAGCAGAGATGACTATGGAGACTAGTTTAAATAGCATAAGGGGAAAACAACTATTTTGCATTCAATCGTTAAAAACGGTGATTGTTAAAGTGAAAAAGCGACTAAAATACAAAAAACTCCAGCCCCCCCCCCCACAGCTGCTTATTATAAACGAGCCGGGACTGGAAATACTTTGCTAACATCTTATTAATACTTTTGTGTTTTCTTTTCACTTTCCCGACGTTGTGGACTCGACCCAGTCACCTCTTCTGAGACTCACCATCGAGGCTAAGGATCTTGAAGAAAACGATCTGTGCTTATGGCGTGCTGAGCTTTAAAAGGTAAAATATCTAAATTTTTAAAAAATTTTATCCGCGCTATCCTGTCTTTAATTTACATTTCAATGTTTGAAAAGTAATTTTTAGAGGAATGGGCAGGTTCGGTTCACGTGACGGCGCAAAACCAAAGTATATCCTCATATACGTACAGTGCTGGTAAAAAAAAATTGCATCACCCTCGCATTTTCACAGCAGTGGGATTATGTGAGAAGTTTTGGTCGACCGATTAACGATGAATGTATGTGAAATTCTGCAGCACTCATGAAATAAACATTTAACAGCAGGAATCCGATCATTGTTTACGTAAATCGGGGCTGTTTCCGGGCCTAGTCAAACTGCTGACCTCATGCTTATTTTTCCTTTTCTGAACATGCGTGTGAGTTTAGAGAAAAAATTACTTAACCCCACGTCAATTTAAGTCTAATGGCAGGATAAAGGTTTCTAAATTGTTACTTACCAGTTTTGCCCTATGGCACGGAGCAGAATCATCCTGGGAAATGACATTTGGAACTGAAGTGAAGTGATCTCGGATAGCAGGAAGCCATTTCTCCTCCAAAATGCCGACATACACCACTGTTCCTTGCACAAAGTGAAGCCCACCAGCTCCTTGATCCGAAATACCTCCCCAAATCATCTGGGATGCGGGATGCTTGACTGTGTGTTGAATGCAGTCGATATATTCCTCTCCTTTGCGGTGCGGGTGATGCAATTTTTTAACCACCACTGTACAAGATGGTCATTTGTCCCGTCATTACATACGGGATATTATATATAAGCTAATAATCGAGTAACGCTAATGACGTCATCAACGATGAAACTCGTTCCACGGCATGATAATTTGAAAATAATTTTTGGTAATGTTCGACATTCAGTGGAGGCAGAGAAAGGCTTTATTTTGACAGGGCTGAACTGGATCCAGTAACTTGACCTGGTAAAACTGTCATTTTAGCAGAACGAAGAAACGAAAAAGTGGTCAATAATGAACGCTGTCTACTGTAGTTTAGGGTTCATCCATTGGAGTTCGGGTTGAAATGCCAACTATCAAAATATCTACAAGAAGGCAATTGCTTCGTTCAAATGATAGACAGTGGCGCAGCCACGGGAGGGGTTTTGGGGTTAAAACCCCTCCCAGAACACAAGCACAGTCATTTCCTCCGTTAAAATCAAGGGAAAAAAGCAGTGTATTTGAGCTTTTCCAAGCGGAATAGGTTTCAACAAAATATCTTACTGCTTTTAATGATCAGGAAGCAGTCAGAAATTACTTTTCAATTCTTAAATATAAAAGTTGTATTTCATGATGAGCAACCCCCCCCCCTCCCTGGTATAAGATAGTTAAAATGGTGTCATTGAAGCTTATCATCAGGGTATCATGGTCCTTTAGCACTTCCATCGCTGCACAAATCCTTTTAAGCGGAGGAAGCTTACCGCATCGGATTTTCTGAGGCTCTTAACCAATTCTCATCGAAAGATCGAAACCGTTATTAGCTAGCATTTGACATTCATAAAGACATGAATGTATTTGAGGAGGAGGTTTTAAAGGATCTCGCGATAAACACAGAAAAAATCAATATAAGATTAAAGTGAAACTAATAATAAATATTCTGTGCTTTTTTCCACTTTCTTTGTTTCATAGCGATATCAGTACGAATTATTAATCGTTTTTAAGCAGTTACTTTGACTGAATAATTACTAATCTGTAGAAATTCTTAGATATTGAGTAATTACACATTGTAAATAATTGGGAAAGAAAGCAACAATTTTCAATTTTGAAAACCCGTCCCAGAAAATTTTTCTGGCTGCGCCACTGAATGTAGAAGCAATTTTCAACGGGCGATTTTCTAGTTTAAAGTTACAATATGGTAAAAATACTCAGTTTGATTGTTATTTTACCAACTGAGGTGAATCTTTATCAACACCTTGGCACAGAGTTACGTGAAGCCAGGAATCTAAAATTTGACAATTATAACGTTACTCTCAAAGATGCTGATGTAGTAGTCACATCTAAATTAATAGACAGACTAATTTCATCGAAACACCAGCTTTGTAATATAAATGCAGACAGAATCGCCTTAAAAACCATTGCCAGGCCAAACACTGTCCCCAACCAATCAACACATGGGCACAGGGCCCGATTATTGCACAGGCCAACTTGGGCTGGGCCTGGGGCCTCACCTTCCTAAGGGTGAAAGGGTCACCTTCCTAAAGGTTAAAGAATCATGCATGCTAGTACAACAAAAAATACGCGCATTTTTTAAATAATAACAAAAAATTATGACTGGTTAGCTGTAAAAAAACTTCCTTAAAGGAGAATTTTTATTCATTCTGCAAGTAACGAAATTACCTATCACAATTATATTTCATAAATACACATGGATTTAAACATAGTTCTGAGACAAAGAGGCCCCCAAACCCCCCGCTCAGAAATTGTTTTTGAGATTTGTTTTGTCTTAAATTCTTTTTAAAATAAATTCTTAGAAAGGAACATTTTGTCACATTTTGATTTTCAGTATGAAATTTTCCCGTGGGTCAGGAAAAATCTGCTCGCGGGCCTTAGGTTGGAGATCTCTGAGCCGTTGCAAAAATTTGCAGCCTGCAGCCGTGATACACGCGTCACAACGCTAACGCTGATTTTGTGTTTTATACAGCGTGTTCCTTTTTAATCTGCAAGAGCTTTATTTTCGCAACTGTTAGTCTATACTTCCAATTGAAAAAATGTTCAAAATCAGATGCGGGGTTAAGATATTAAAAGTTTGAAGTAAAAATATAAATGAGTCAAAAAATACAAAATTTAACTTTTTATTCGGGCCCCAGGTCTCTTAACTTACATTTAGGGAAATAATCTCCATTGGAAAAAAAATTGCAACAAAAGTTTCAAATAAGTACGCCCAATATTCACCGTGATATGAAAAGCAGCGTTTTGTAAGTACTACTTTTCACTCGCCGTCAATAACACCTTTTAGGGGAAATATAGCGGTTAACAAGTGCTTAAAATTACATGTGTGCATAGAGCGTAGTTTCTCAAATTGTTCGAGGATTTGTAGTGTGTGTGCTTTTGCGTTTCACGGCATAACATTTGCTTTTATTTTTGCATAACATAAAAATTGTCAATACCTTTTTTTCTTACTTTGTCGACCTGTCTTTCTTCTGAAAGGGCGACAAGTTCCAATCTCGTCTTCTGCATGGTCCCTTAAATGTTTGAAATGGAATATCTCCTTGAGATCGCAGTCTTGTCAAGTTTTGATGATCGCAGTATTGATTTGATGATGGTCTTGAGATCGCAGTAATGTCAAGTTTTTTGTGTCGGTAATAATTTTCAATGGAGATTATTTCTCTAAATACTAGTCAGAGGACCTGTCGTCCGTATAAAAAGTTAAATTCTGCATTTTTTGACTCATTTTTACTTCAAACTTTCAATATCTCAACACTGCATCTGATTTTGAACATTTTTGCAGTTTGAGGTATACACCTAGTCATCTAGGACTAACGGTTGCGGAAATGAGGTCTTGCAGGTTTACCCTGTATACAGTGGGTGGCCAAATTATTAGGTACACTTCTCAAATTCTCACATTTTCAAGTTAAGGCTCACTTTTTGAATAAATAATCCACAATTTGTTTTAATTCTGAATTGCTGCTGGTATCATTTTTGATTGTTTAGAAGTAGCAACACAGCCTCCCTGTCTGCGTCATTTTACAAATATTTGAGGTTACTCCAGTTTTAGTTTCTAGTGAGAAAAAACTGCTGTTGTCGTGAGGGTAAGATTAAGTATTCTAGAATTATTTCTTCGAAAGTTCGAAGTGTTTCCAATTTTCTGTTTTTTTTAACGCTTTCAATAAATTTTGTCGAATAGTAAAAATTTGGGTTTCGCCATATTTATCTGAAATAATTGTCTAGTTTATCACGTGATGCATTTTCAGATGCTTGGTGTGTCATAAATTAACCACTTATTACGAATTTGTTTTTAATTTAAAATGGTCTGTTTGAAAACATTGTGCAGCTGCGTTCAAAATGACGCTTAAACAGCACAGAAAAAAAAAAAAAAAAAACTAAAGATGGTGCGGATGTCAAAAAAAATTTTGCCCTTACTCCCGACGGAGAGTTTATCTACACTGTTTTAGGCAATAAAAGCTTTTTTCGAGTTGAATGTCTGAATTTTAGCTCTTTTACTTCTGTTACAGTTCTGCTACAATGAAATCATCTTTTCCTTCATGGCCATCTGCTCATTCTACACACAACTGGCGTAGGACTTCATATTCTAAAAATATTTCGGATATTATGTTCATTCCCGGTAGCAGAAACTGCGAGACGCGAGAGGTGCGTCACAGATTTTTCAGCGACCTGCAGACAATTTTATGAAAGAACAAAAAGAAAGAAAAAATAAATAAATAAAAAAAATAATAAATACAACTTTGCAAAGCTCGTTTTTTGGTCGGAAAGGCGATGGATGCTTTCAGCATTTCAGCTAGAAACATAGCCGCCATATTTAGTCATTCACAAGATCAAAGTAGATAAGATGATTAAGTGCCTAAGTTTTCAAAAACAGAGCAGAATTGGATGGTTTATTTAACTCCAAACTGATGAAAATAACTTAAAATGTGCAGCAAATCGTTTTCTTTTATTTTTATTTTTTAAAGTAATTTTTTTGAGGAATGAAACGTTTTATATTTAAAATTTCACCTTATCTGCATTGCTTTGGACGCAAAAGTGCTAAAAGATTTTGAACTAAAATATAACCTCATGAGGATTTTTATTTTAAAATTATTTTTTCGCAACAAATTTAAAAATTTATATCTTAACTAGGGGGCTATCGCCCCCTGCTCGCTATCGCTCGCCAACCCCCGGAACTGCTTACGCAGTTCCCTGTGGATCGCTTCGCGATCCATGCTCGCTTCGCTCGCTCGCTGTATGCCAATACATTAGCCTAGCTAAAATTTTCCGTAAAAATTAAAGTTGGTAATTGCATTTAGGTCACCATCCATTTAACCAATATGAAAATTACGTTCATAATGTTAATTTGTCTGCTTTAGCCAGATTTTCGACAGTTTAACTTTGCTGTATGTAAGATGACTGCCTTGGCAATGTGCACAACTTTACCATTATAGATACAAAAGTGTCTGTCATTGCTTTGGAGAGATTGCACTTCTACCTGTTGGTCCGCGGAAGGTATTTTATTTCCCTTCTACCACCCATTGGAAAACCAATGAAGGCATTCCCCTATCCGCCACCTGGGGACGCGCCCTCTAGGGGTTACAGGCTCCCCCGAGGGATGTATTTACATTATTTACACTCTTATATATATTTACATATTTACACTCTTATATATTCTAATCTGAGAAAACTTCCTCATATACACAATTAAAAATGTCCCGTTTGGGGGCCACAACTGACACTGCTTCAAAAGATCTTGTTCTTGATAATGCCACATAGAGCTGGCCATGACTAAAAACAGGCTCAGAGAGCACCAAACATATTTTCTCAAACGTTTGTCCTTCTTGTTGTTATTCTGAATCCTTGCCACGTCACGAACAAAAAATGGTTTAACTAAAAACGCGAAAACTCGCCAAGGCTACTTTGCTTGCACAATACTAAAACTACTATAACCCTAAACAAATTTGGCGAAACCTTTCAGCTGAGAATAAAAGGAATGAAGTAAATTCTTTCTCGGTTATTCATTTTGAACTGAACTGTCGTACTGAAGCAGAGAATAGACGACGCTCAAAGCGCCTACGCGTTCAAAACAACATTGCCGATGAACATGATTGTGGAGCAATGTGTGAAGAATGCGAATTTTGTGGTGCTCTTTATTGGCAGAAAGAGCGTAATACTGCAAATAAATATACTAAATGTTGCCATGACGGAAAGGTGCGGTTACCGGCATTGTGTGACGCACCTGATCTGTTGAAGGAACTGCTGACTGAAAATTCCCCAGCCGCTAAAAATTATCGGCAGCGAATCAGAGAATACAACTCTGGAAATGGCTCGTCTTAAATTGGATTCAAGAACGGTTTCCTGCCTTCTTTGAGCTTTTCTTTGCTGATTAAGGTTGAAATGGGCCACAGCCCGACTCAAACTCATCTCAAAAAAAAAAAAAAAGTTCGTTGAGTATTCTGTGATTCAAGATTTCAAAACAACGTAGAAGTTTGTTTACATGATTTATCGGCGAAGTGTTGCCAACAGAGGTTTAGAAATTCACCCCTTCATTTGCCGGCACGTAAGAGAATTATATATATATAGATTTTCGGCACAGTCGCAATGTTTGGTCATTCCTAAGATGTTGGTACGCAAGACACTTTAAGAGCCTACGTTTTCATAAACGGAATTGGATGTTTATTGCAATGCAGACTGTTGAAAATTATGCAAAATGTGCCATTTTTTTCGGATAATTCTTAATTATTGTTTTATATGAAGTGCAAAATTTTATCTTAGAATAATATCTTACCTTCATTGCTTTAGAGGCTTAAGTGCTAAAAA
The DNA here is from genome assembly GCF_026930045.1 of Uloborus diversus. Classification (NCBI taxonomy): domain Eukaryota; kingdom Metazoa; phylum Arthropoda; class Arachnida; order Araneae; family Uloboridae; genus Uloborus; species Uloborus diversus. Next base: position 36,990 of record NW_026558386.1, read on the forward strand.
CTGACTTTCATCTAAATCGTAGTTTTTTAAGGATTTTGAATTTATTTCTACTTTTATGTAACGAATTCAAAAATCTAATTAGAATCACGCCTTTTTCGCGCAGACGCCATGTTTGGTCATTCGCAAGATGGAAATAGAAGAGACTATTACTTGCCTAAGTTTCCAAAAACAGAATTTGATGTTTACCTCTATACAAACTATTGAAGATTACATAAAATGTACAATAAATCCTGTGTTTCTTTTTAAATTGTTTTCATAAAAAATGTGAATTATTACCTGTGCAGTTGCATTTGCTTTGGAAGCTTTGCTATAAACTAAAACATTCATCTAAAATGCAGTTTCCTGCAACTTCTCATTTATTAACTTATTTATTTATTCATAAAAAAATCTATTTTAACTTAAATTTTCCACACTTAAATATGTATTGAATAATTGATTTTCATAGTGCACAGAGTTCTATTTATTTTTATGAAAGTAGTGAAAAAACTGCTTCCCCCCCCCCTTTTTTTATACTCTAAAACTCGGCGACAGTGGTGGTCACTAAGTTTTTCAGGTCTAACTGCCACTGGCCAGTTGGAAAATTTCTGAGTCTTGACCTTTACCTCTCTATTTTATGAAAACTCAAAATAAAACTGATAATAATGCTGCAGATTATTTTCAACTGCCCAAAATGATGTCGCAGACTGGATAGAAAGTTTCTGCTACTGGGTGTTTATTTCAGTTTCTTGTGACGAAAGACATTTCGAGATTGGCTGGATATTGGTTGAGAATCAAACCGAACGTGTCGTCGTATTCCGTTAACCTGAATTTTAATTTTGGAACCTTTCACACTCTAATTTCCTGTGATCCTTGTTTCTCCTTTCAATTGTTATCTATTTATTCAATTAATATTCATCACAATGTTTTGATACTTCGGTTTTTGTCAGCTTCCATTGCTGTGGTAGCATTGCTGTGAATTATTTTAGGACGCCCGTGTTATTTACATTTTTAGATCCCTTTGCGTACCCTTGTCGTTTCTTTAGGCGAATCATGCGGCCAAATGTTGTTGTCGTGTGCCAACTAGGCTGGATATTTGCAGAGCCCGATCATCCTGACATTGGACATGGGGCACATTTCTATTTTAGGGCCCCCCTATGGCCCGACTGAGATTTTAGAAGACACTGGGCACGAAATTCATTTTGGGCCCCCCTTCCCCTTCCCCTCCCCTTCATTCCCGTTCTTTTTATACGTTGAAGCAATAAAATATTTCGATACTTGCGTTTGTACACAACCATACTAAATTTGGTGGTACCACAATATAATACATACATTTACAAAGCAGAAGAGATAGTAGTATACGATAAATTTATAAGATGTGATTAAACTTTGCCAGTTGCAGTAAACCGTAAATATCAAAATGATCTGTGATATAACTTTTAAAAGTAATTACAGACTAAATTTGGAGTGGTTTTCTGATTTGCAAAGAGATCACATTTTGAAGGGGAATTTTTATTAACCAATAGATTTTTTCCTTGTTTTGGCATTTGCAAAACTATCAATGATATCATTGTACTCTAGATTTTGAGTGAAATCATTAATTATTTTTGATTATCGTGATAAATTACGGGGATTTTGGGCCCCCTGAAATCTAAGAGGAGGGGCCTGTGCCCCACATGCCCCTGCGTTAATCCGGCTCTGGATATTTGCGGTGCGCTGCTTCACTTTTTCAACTGTACCGTCATTTGGTGTGAAGTCCTCTACTTCTACAGTACACACATGCCATAAGGACCCCTTTATAGGGTAGGCAACCATTTACAGCACAATACATTCGCACAAAGAAAGGACAAGGACAGGAGAGAGAATACATCGATGTCCAACCCGGGATTCGAACCCAGGACCTCCTTATCGCAGTCATACTCCTCTGACCACTAGATAAGGCAGGCAGCAGTAAAGCACTTACTATAGAATTATTCATTCACAAATAAATATGTTTCACAATCAATTAATTATTTTGCACTTCTGGTAGCTTCATGGTTTGCATAAAAGCCGTATTTTCAAGAGTCATTTGGTACTTTCTTACTATGAATAATAATTTTCATTTAAAAGCTTTGAATTATGATGGAAAGATGAAAAACTGTTTCAAAATCTAATTTATCTAACCATTTTGTTCGCAAGACAAAACAATGAATTTTTAAACTTCAAAACCTATTGCTTGGTGTTGAAAAGTCGTGCAGTTGATGGAGAATTAAACACAGTGCTGAATTTTGTTATCTTTTACGAATTGTGCGAGACATCGTAAGGCATTTTTGGGGTACTAAATGCAAGCAAAGAGTTCTCTAGGCGGCTGTTAGCCATCTAGACTATGTAAAAGGCCCTGGTTGACGACTGTCGAGACTCTGGAGGGCACAGCCCAGTTGAAACAGTTGCGCAACTGTCAATTGCGCGTGTTTTTGGTCTGTGCACAAATTTTCAGTATTTTCCTTTTCTTTTGTCAAGGTACAAAAATACATGACTGAGGTAACCTAGAATGATAGCATAAGTAGGTTTTGGCGTGCCATCAGCTTGGGTTTGATTGGGCCAGAAAGTTCTTAGGTTCAGTACTTTTTCTATCTTATTTATCAGGCGTCAGACCGGTAGTTTGTTCGTATGAAAAATGTACACTGAAAATGTAGCAGTTCTTTATTTCCTTCTTTTTCCAAACACCTGCAATGACACCGTTGCTCTTCGTTTTTCTTTTCATGCTCTTACCGAAGTGCTGTTTCACGCAACTGTTTTTAGTTAAAAGATAGTAACTTTGTTTTTATTTAAAGAGATTTACCACGATTAAGAACGAATTATGCGTTACTCCCGTTGGTTTTGAACGCAAATCTTCACTTAAGTTTTCTAATAGCATATTTTAAATTTAAAAATTTATACGCAATAAGTACTCTCTTAAAAAAATTCCAGCGATTTTAACTCAGACTGAGTAAATTTTCACTCCAGTGTCGAAAACGCACTTTCCTTAAAGGAGTGAATTTCATTCCTTTTGCGGAGCGGTTATTTTCACTCCTTTTGGATAAGCTTATTTCACTCCCTTTTGATAAGTGTTTTTCACTCTTTTTAAGACTAAATTAATATCCTAAATGAGTGGTTGCTTTCTGTTTTGGAAAGCCGCTATTTCACTCTTTTTTTAGAATAAAATAAGTAAAATCATTTCACTCTCCTTTGGTGAAATTGTTTTTTAAACGTGTTTTCATGTGCTTATGCTGTGTATTTGAATTTAAAATTGTTTTTAAAACTTATTTCATTTGAAAAAAAAATAGTTTTTTAATTTAAAAAATGAAAAAAAAAATGTTTTTAGTGTTTCCGAAGAGGATGCACAAGAACTGTATGGCAAATACGAAGAATTTTCTTTTTTATTAAAACTTTAACTGGTACTATTTCTTGAACTACTGGTACATCGTTACAAATCACCCACGTGCAATATTACGTACATTTCCGAATCTAAAGACTGAAATAAAACTAAAAAACCCACACAGTTCCAAATAAATACATTTAAAATTTTGAAACTCTATATTGATATTCTCGGTGTGCCTTTTAACATTAATAATGTTTTAAAAGTTACATCAGTTCAAATTAATTTAAAAAGTCACTCATAAATTGTGACAAGATACGTTTGAATTCAATTTTGTTTCTTCGAGGCCATTCATTAATTACGTAAGGACAATTTTGGCAATTTTTGACCTTCCCTTCCCCCTATGTAAGGGTATGTAAGACTCCCCCCCCATCTTAGGTAAGATTCTTTTTTTTCTTCACAATAATAAAATAACAAATATTACATCACTGGGATCGTTCGTAAATTAACTATCATTTTTTTTAAATTTTTTTAAAAACATTTTTGAGTAAAGAAATGTTTACTGTAAGGAATCTAGACCGAATGTTTTTTGACAAATAATTTTTGTATATGATGCGATAATAATTAAAAATAAGACATGCAAAACACAGTGCGATTCTTTTATTATATTTTACACGTTTCATTCTTTGAAACTCAAGTAAAAAACAGCTCATCCTATAATACATACTTTTACCTTCCTGAAGCAAATAAAATATAATATTTGCCAAACCACTTGACCGCGGATTTCTAATATAAAATATCGGCTTGGAAAATATTACGTAAGAATGGATATCCCCCCCCTCTAAGCAAGGGTATGTAGAGAATTTTCCACCCCTCCCCCTCAGGGCCCTGAATTAATGAATGGCTCGTTACACATATGAATGAGTGTATTATACAAAGTTTATGATACTCTTTAAAGTTTATTATACACAAAAACAATGATTAATTTAAAATATACGCAGTGCATAGGCGGATTTAGGACTGAGTTCCTGGGGGGGGGGGCAGGATTTTTTTTTTTAGCAACATTTTTAATTGCCCTCCCTCCCCTCCCATGTTTTTGTCTGTTTTCTGTGATGCGTAAGGCCATTCTTTACTTTTTTTATGTCATTTTCATTACTGTGTGTAATCCTGCTGTCCTTTTTAAATAGACCTTAAAAGAGAGGGGGCTGGTATTAAGAGAGTAACGCAGTGCTCCCTTTTAGGTGGGATATAGAATATCTCCAGTTTTAGGGGGCCCGGGGGTTACTCCCCCGGAAGAAATTATCTAAAATGGATATAAAATTCTGAATTTTGAAGTCTTATAAGGGTTAATTGGAAATAATAGGCAAATAATTTTCTTTTTAAGTTTTACGCTTTAAAAGTGCTTTGTGATGCAAGTTAATACTTTAAAAGAAATGATGCACAGATTTAGAGAATAGGTATCAAGAGAGTAACATGGGGCTACCCATTTGAACAATTCTTAATTTACAGTGGCTCCCAAAAGTGTTCGACTTTCAATGAAATAGGCCCCTATGCATTGGTTAGAATTAATATTTCGGAATAGGTATTTAATTACAAGATCTACAGTGGTGGACAAAATTATAGACTCAAATGTTTTCTATTTTGTTTCAATTACAACATGACTCAGTTTAAATTATTTTCATTGAAGTAAAGATGAATAGTTGAAGAAATAGTTCTAAAATTAGTACATCTTATCACTTAAATTAAAAAATTCATAAAATTAGAAAATTTTCAAATTTAATATTTTATCATTACGTGAAACCTGGACAAAAGTATAAACTCAAAGGTAAAAAATCCAGGATTTCGAGAAAGTTTCGTTCGAAAATGTTAATTTAACGCCATAGAATGAATAAATGTTGCCATCAGTGATTACTAAAAGTTTTGTTTTTGGAAATTTATGAGAAACATATAAATGCACCGCTGGACAAAATTATAAACTCATTTTTTTTCTTTTTTTTCAATCATAATTTAACTCAGTTAAAAAAAAATTGTTCGAGTAAAGATAAATAACCCTCTCAGCGTGGTAAAGCAGGGTTGGCATTACTTAATGGAAGATAGAACGCTGAAGATTATCAATTAATACTGGAAGATCATCTCTTACCTTTTGCTCATCTGATTCCTGGAGGTAACTGGTTATTTCAGCCAGATAACGCGAGTGTACACACAGCGAAAAGTACAAAAGAATGGTTCAAACGCTGGGGTATCAAAGTTATCAAATGACCAGCTCGTAGTCCGGATCTTAATCCGATTGAAAATCTTTGGGGGACCACGGTTCGCAAAGTTTATCATGGTCGGCACCAATACCAAACCATAGAGGAATTAAAGAGGGCAACACTTTCAGCATGGAACCATATGCCACTGCAGCTGTTGGAAACTCTTGTGAAATCTAAATGCCCAGCCGCATATCCGAGGTAATTCAGAAAACTGGGGGCCCAACTCGTTTTTAAAAGTTTGTAGTTTACACTAATGGCTAGATTTAATGCAGTGTTAATTTTTAGAACATTTCAAATATTGATTTTTTTTTTTTTCAATTATCTATGTTAATAGTAAAATTACATTTTCCTAAATCAATGCGTTTGTTTTACTGAAGTAATTGCAAATGTAACTTAAACTCAAAAAAAAATTAAAATTTTGTCATCTTATAATTGTGTTTATGCAGTATTGTAATTTTGTTATTCAGCATTGGTTCATTTTTGGTTATGAAATGATTACGTATTTGAATAAAATTCTACCAAACTTCAGAGTTTCTTACTTTTGAGTTGATACTTTTGTCCTGGCTTCATGTATTATAAAGATATTAAAGCTGAGATTTTTTTAAATTAAATTATTTATTTGATAAAGTTTATGAGTTATACTGAATTTAGGAGTATTTAGTCAGTTATTTATCTTTATTGGAACAAAAAGTTTTTTAACTGAGTTAAATTATGATTGAAAAAAAGAAAAAAAAAATGAGTTCATAATTTTGTCCAGCGGTGCATTTATATGTTTCTCATTAATTTCCAAAAACAAAACTTTTAGCAATCACTGATGGCAACATTTATTCATTCTATGGCGTTAAATTAACATTTTGGAACGAAACTTTCTCGTAATCCTGAATTTTTTACCTCTGAGTTTATACTTTTGTCCAGGTTTCACGTAATGATAAAATATTAAATTTGCAAATTTTCTAATTTTATGAATTTTTTTAATTTAATTGATAAGATGTACTAATTTTAGAACTTATTTCTTCAACTATTCATCATTACTTCAATGAAAATAATTTAAACTGAGTCATGTTGTAATTGAAACAAAAGAAAAAAAAATTGAGTCTATAATTTTGTCCACCACTATATGATCTATTTTTAAAAAAACTACACGAAATTTTTTTAAAAAACATTAAACCTTAATTTTTTAAAAACCAAAAAGTGCCGGAAATTTTATTTCACAAAAGTCTTCGTACACTTTGAAAAAATGTCAAAAAAAATAGTAAATAATCTAACTTTTTTCAAAATTTTTATTTAGTAGAGAATCATGGAGTATCAACAACAGTTTTTAAACGTCTGGGAATAGATTTCATTGTTTTTTCTTTCTTTTTTTCTGCAATATCTGAATAAGTATTCAGCCGCACTTCGAGTCTTACTGTTTCGTTCGCTTTTCGTTTCAATGGTGTATTTTCGTAATCTAGCCACCAGATGTTTCCAAATATGTTCCATTAAGTTTAAATCTGGCGACTGAGGAGATATTTCTAACTTTAAGGACAATTTTTGAGGCTCCAAACGCAAACGTGTACTTCTTATCGTTATTTTGATTAAAAAAAAAACATAGTTGTTTCCGTTTACCAAATTTTGTGGCTAATAGTTTAAAATTGTTTTTTTAAAATATTTAAATGAACGGGCATGATTCATTATTTCATCAAAAAACTCAAAATTTCCAAGTCTTGCTACAGGTTATGCACCCTCACCCAAGAACACCTCACCGTCCTGATTAACTGATCCAGCTAAGTTCCTAAGATTAAATTCCTCATTTTTCCTCTTATTGACAATTTTACAACAATTTAACCCAAATTTTATTTTCCTCTATAAGTAAGACGTTGTTCCAAAACGTTTTGAGCTTATTTATCATTTATTTTATGACGGAAAGCGTGAGCTTAGTGTTTTTCGCATGAACAAGAAAATTTCTGCGAGAAGAGGTCCTCTTTGATACAACTAATAAGAGATCTTGGCAAATAGTTTTAGGTGAAAATTAAACGTAAGATGTTTCATTCAGCTATGCAAAAACTTTTTCAGCACTCAAATGCTTATTTTTCATAATTTCTTTAACTGTGAACCTCCGATCACGCTTTGTTAACTTTGCCAGTTGACCTTTTCTTACCTTGTTTTCGATCCGATTCTTGTCTTAAAAGCATTTTATCAAGCACTTCACTATAAAATGGTATAAATTAACTAATTTACAGATATTTTAAACCAATTTATGTCTACTGTGAGAAAAAAAAAACAAATTTCGAATCGTGTTTGTTGTTTTCTACGCATACCAGCCATTTAAAAATAATAAGCAGAATATTAGGGAATAAATAAACAAAAAAATAAAGCCAAATGACTTTGAAGGGTCAATACAATGCAAAAATAATAAAAAAACGACATATGATAATTTTAATCATGAATTTATTCAAAAATATTTCAGTGTACGATGACTTTTGTGGTGTATTTTTTCTCTGTCTCTTTGTATTTTGACAAATTTCAAAAATAAAATGTGGCAATATTTTGAAAAAAAAAAAAAAAAAACTACTGGGTTTTATTCAGAATGGTATAGGAATGGTGCGAAAAAAAATTGGACTTCATGTTCGAATTCAGTTTTGCGTTATTTTGGTTTTACTACAAAATCTCAAGGTGTACGAACACTTTTGGGAGCCACTGTATACACTTGATAAGAAATAAAATTGAAGCACACTTTGCTTTGGAGTTTCAAAGACATGTCTAATTATTTTCAAGGTTTGGTTGGTTAGATTGGGTTTTTGGTTCAAGAGCACTTGTAGGCTATACTGCGCCAATTCTTTTCAGGGATTTTAGAACCTATCAATAATTTGCACTTTCTAGTCTCTGAAATTGAGTAATAGATTATACACTTGTACAGTATTGTTCAAACTTTGTAAGAAACGGCTATTTTAAGTTTAAAAGAAAAAATAAACTTTAATTTCCTATTCAAAAAAGAAAAAAAATCATGATTTTTTTTTGTTATAAGATTTTGAAAGATAAGTTGTTATTATATAAACTCCTCCCAAAACTGGGGAGCATTGTCCTCTTTGCTCCTCCCCAATCCCTATAAATCCACCCATGCTCTTCTGAACTATTCAAAAACGAAAAAATAATTTTTTTTAATTTTTGGAAGATGTGTTGTTACTACATAAAGTCCTCCCAAAACTGGGGGGGCATTGTCCCCTCTGACCCCCCATAAATCCGCCCATGACGCAGTGGTTGGAGCTCCGACCATCGGGAGCGGATTCGGTATCCGACCTATAGATTTGCGCATGGTCGGATCTGTAACACCTGCCTAATATATATACAGTACACACACACCAAAGATGGTAACGACTGTTTCAAATGTCATATTTTTGATTCGATGATCGAAATAAAATTGTTGATGAAAGTTTCATTCATTTGGAAGAAAAAGTTACAAAAAGTTCGCCGTAACATTGCACGTGGATGATTTGTAATGATATACGAGCAGTTCAAGAAATATTAACAGTTACAAGTTTTAATAAAAAAGAAAATTCTTCGCACTTACCATGCAGTTTTTGTGCACTTCCTTCAGAAACCTCATTCGGGAACAAATATTGTTTAAATTCATTAAATGATGACATTTAGGTAGCGACATCCACTTGGTACTCGCGACCAACGTTGGGTAAGCCTAACGTGGAGGTATAGAAGATTCTCCCTAAACAAAATCACGTGACAGAATCGAACCAATGAAAATGTTTTTGAGTCCTTCTTTTAAAGAAAGTTTTTATATTTCGCTCATCAAACGGAGTGTTTTCGAATTTCACGCGAATAAAGAAAAGTTTTAGTCTTGGTTTTTTCGTAAAGCGTCTTTTTTCGATAAAGCTAGCACTCAGAAAGGATGAATGCACCCGCAATAAATTTCACTCTTTTTAAGAGTTATTTTTTCGCTCTTTTGAATTAAGAGTGTAGCTTATTTATAGCACAACACGCATCTAAAAATGCATCACATGTGATCAAACTATATAATCACTTCAGATAACCATGGCGAAAACCACATTTTTACTATTCGACAAAATTTATTGAAAACGTTAAAAAAAAAAACTGAAAATTGCCAAAACTTCTTCTCATTTGTGGCAAAGGAAAGAACTGTACCACCAAAATGGCACCTTTTCCACTCAACTCATGGAAATGCGAAACATACTAATTTCGACTAAAAACATGAAATAACAGATTTAAAAAAAAAAAAAAAACAAATTTAAGAAAAGCGCCAAACTATAAGATTGTATGTGGCAGAACATTAATCTGCAAAGCGTGCAAAGGGTGTTTGCCATCACTCATACAAACTCGCAAAATTTTGCGACTTTTCTTAAAATTTCGGCACGCTATAAAACCTCGTATTTCGATAACGGGGACAAGAGGGCAAACAGTTTATGCTTAAAAACAACCTTTTTTTGTACTCTTTCAATGACTGCTTGCTTCGATTCTTTCATTATTACACTAGCGTACGGTTTCTCGCTAAGTTTTAAAAGAGCAATTTTAAATATAAAGGAATCTCAGTCTACTTCTAATTTTTCCCAGGATGACAGAAGACGATGGTTTTGTTACGCCAAGTGCTCTCGAGGAGGACTTCGCAATTCGGCAAAAGGTAAGTGCGGCTCTTAAGTCCTGATTATTATGCACCAAAAATAGGTGCCTATAAACGTCGCTTTGTTGCCAAACAGCACTGCCTGCAAAATTAATATATATATTTTATATACATTCAATTCGCGATAGCTCGAAGTCCGATAACTTGAATAGTACTATAACTCGTAGTTTTTATTAAGTCTTGATTTCTTTCTCTTAATTTCTATGCTAATATGGTCATTTTATCTCGAAGGTAACTTTCTTTAACTCGAAGTTTTTTCAAAGATGACTTGAAATTGATTTTAAAAGAACGAAAAAAAGAAAAATATAATTCAAGTTACTATGAGAGAAAAATTCATCCGCACCTTACACCTCTAAGGCAAGGAGAACACTTGTTGAGCCATAGTACGGTAAAGGAGTTACACGTGCGGTAATGCGTGTATCTTGTTTTCTTTGGTTGTACTGTACTGTTTACACTTAGACATGTTGCTGGACCATGAATCTGCTTTTAAGTTGTCAAGTTGCCAAGTTAATTTATTGTACCTTGATCCAAAGGCTGGCTTAATTTAAGATGCGTTCCCCTTCATTCTTTAGTTGAATTTAATTTAGTTGATCTTGAATCTTAGTTTTTAATATTAAAATGTCGAAAACCAAAACTAGCGGTAAGTCGAACTTCCGATACGTCGAAGTTTTTCGTCTGATCCTTTAAATTTGAGTTGTCGAGAAATGACTGTACACTTAAAAGAATCACCTTGTTTCGCGCATTCCTGCAAAACGTAGATAAGTTTTTGTCCTAGTTCCAACATGTAACTTTTCAGAAGTTTTTTTTTCTTACTCTTGATTTTCTAGTAAGTGTCGTTTGGCATCGATGCGGCGTGAGTGAAGCACGCATTTCTGAGGTGAAGAACTTGATTTGTTAGAAGACACCAACAAACGAGCAAACAATAAAATAATAAACGAAAAAGTAAACGGAAAATACAGACGGATGTTTAAAAATATTAGCGAATCTTTACTAATAATAAAGTCTCCCTGTCTGGATCTCTGTGACGCGCATAGCGCCCAGACCGTCGGCCGATTTTCATGAAATTTGGCACAAAGTTTGTAGCATGAGGGTGTGCACCTCGAAGCGATTTTTCGAAAATTCGGTGTGGTTCTTTTTCTGTTCCAATTTTAAGAACAAAATTATCATAAGACTGACGAGTCAATTACGAAATGATCATAACGTGGAACCGTAACATGGGCACAAGCCAATTGGCAAGATACGAAATGATCATAACGTGGAACCGTAACATGGATACAAGCCAATGGGTGAGAAAATTCACTATACATTATTTGTAAATATACAGGCGAATCGAATGACCTTTTAATTTTCAACTACGGGCAAAGCCGTGCGGGTACCACTAGTAAATGAAATAAAGTGAGCAAATAAGTGACACAGTAAATCTTGAGAGTTGAAGAAGTACCAATTAAATATTCTCCAATCAAACAATACAAAGAACTTACTCACAAAAATATACATTCACCGTACCCACACACAGTAATGAGATAGAACGTGTACGCATTCAAAAACAGAGTTAAAAGAAGAGATGAAAGACTGAGTGTAAAATTATACTAATTATGTACGCACTGTAAAATGAAAGAAAACCCAATAGGAGAATTTAGCACATTCGCAAGAAAACAGTGCCACTCGGTAAAATTAAAGATCGCACACACAGTTTTTAAAGAGAAAGACACTAAAATGATTAAACATATGGTAAAATTTTTAAGAAAACTGTTATATTTTACTCTCAAACGGTAAAGACGAATGGACATGCAGATAGTAAAATGAAAGTCGGAGACAAGAAAAATAATAGTTCTCTAAAGTAATCCTACATACAAACAGGGGAAAAAAATCCGTTCATTGTAAGAAAATCCCTCACATAGTAATGAAAAAAAAGAAACACACAGGTAGTGAAAAAAAGTCGAAAATAAAAAAATAAATAGAATAATGAAGAATAAAAAAGAAAAAATTGTACTACAATCAAAATTTGTGAAGAAAACACGAACACTAAAAATAAACTTTTACAGTAAGATAATCCTACACACACAATAAGAACGTATAGGTAGCAAATAAGAGAAGTAAAAAAGAGAGAGAGAGTCAAATTTCAACTATTGCTAAACGGTTAATCACTGAAGAAGGTAAAACCACTCGGTAAAATTAAAAATCGCACAGCAACAGTAACAAAACCAACTAGGGAAAGACACTAAAATAATCCCACACATGGTAAAGTTTTAGAGAACACTGTACTTTACTCTCAAACAGTAAAAACGGAGGACATGCAGCAAGTAACACAAGGAAACACACAGGCAGGAAGAACTGTTGCTCACAGTAAAATAATTCTACACGCACACAGAAAAAGTAAACTCAATAATAGTAAGATAATGTACACGCATTGCAATGGAAAAAAAAAACGGAAGGGCAGTAGAAAAAGCCAGGAAAAAAATAATAATGCAATCAAAAAGATACAGAACACACAGAAAAAAAGGTAAAAATTTCATAGTCCCACATACTTATTAGAACACCCCCCTCCCCCGCCATAGTTATTAGAATATACACCACAGTTATTCGAACATAAAGTAATAAAAAAAAAGGGATGAAGAAAGGGATACATTAAAATTTTGTCGCTTATATGTAGCAAAATTTAAGAACATACGGACCAGAGATAGAAGCGCAATTACAGTAAAATATTCCCAATCGCTGAAGTTAAAGATCTCACAAACAGTGACAAAACGAGCAAGAGACTTGGAAACTAAAAATGTCCTACACGTGGTAAAATTTAAAAAGCACGCAATCTGCGTTTAATTTTACTCGCAAAGTGTGAAAGCGTAGGATTCAAAGACAGTCAAGTAAGGAAACACACAGGCAGGGAAAAAAAATTTACTCGCAGTAAGATAATTCTATACACAAAAAGAAGTAAACACACTCACAGTAAGGTAATCCCAAACACAGTAATGAGAAAAAACATACAGGCAACCCCCCCCCCCCAAAAAAAAAACTAAAAATATCTTTAATCAAACAGTGTAAAAAACTTAAAAACATTTACAGTAAGATAATCCCGCACACAGAAAAAAAAAACGTACAAACATACAAGTAGGGGAAAAAAAAGAGAGCTTAAAATTCTTCACTAACAAACAGTAAAACTGAAGAACACAATAAAGGTAAACAATATCTTCAATCGAACAGCATTAAAAACACACCCGAAACATAGACATTTACAGCAAGAAAATTTCACACACACATACAAAAAGAAAAGAAAAAATACGCTCAAAACTGGCATAAAAAGAAAGGTAGAATAGAAGAGAGAGTAAAATAATCCCAGTCACACACAGTAAAATTAACCCACAGAAAGAAGAAATGAGCTACCTCACCGTAAAATATTCCCGCTCGGTAAAATTAAGGATCACACACATGAACAGTAAAAAGAACTAAACACGCTAAAAGAATACCACACATGGCAAAATTTTAGAGAACACAGTTTTGTTCTACTTTCCAACAGTTCAAACGGAGGTTGCGTAGACAGTCAAATAAGTAAGCACACAGGCAGGGGAAAAAATGATTCGCTGTAAAATTATCCTACACACAAACAGAAAAATAAACACACTCACGGTTACGTAATCCCTTACACAGTAATGAAGAAAAAACTTACAGGTTGTAAAAAAGGCAAAGAAAATCAAGGGGGGGGGGGGACTCTTCAATCAAACAGTATTAGGAACACATACACGAAAAATATACATATACAGTAAGATAATCTCACAAACAATAATAAAACATACACGTAGTAAAAAAAAGACAACAAGAAAGGAAATAGTGGGTAAAATTATTCTATTTACATATAGTGTAGTTTAAGAACATACTGACATAAGGAATGAGCACGCCCAGAGCAAAATAATCTCACTCGGTAAAATTGAAGTTCACACACAAAAACAGTAATAAAACGAAGAGAATTAGACACTAAAATAATCCCACACATGGTAAAATTTTTGAACACACTGTTTCATTCTGCTCTCTAACAGTAAAACCGGAAAGCGTGGATACAGTAAAATAAGGAAACACACAGGCAGGGAAATGATTTTATCGCAGTGAAGTTAGCCTACACTAACACAGAAAAGAAAACACTCACAGTTAATGAAAAAAAAACGCAAAAAGAACCTCTTGGGAAAAATGATAAATGAAAAATTATGAATGACTCGAAAAATTAACAGACTTTAGTGTGAAGTAACAGTGTCCTAACAGTGTGAAAGTCACTCGTTCAATAGAAAAGAAAACTATTTATGTTTTAAAATTTTAAAAATATTTCTGGATTATCTAAATCCACTATTGTGAGGATCTGAGAAGTTGAGCTCCGACAATGTTTACCTCTGTTTCGGAAAAAATGGAGGTCATTGGCGCTAAGTTGAGTTGAGAAACTTTCTTTGTAGTTTTTCAAAAACATTCCTACTAAAATCCGAGCCAACAACGCGTCTATTTTTCACTAAACTCCCCTAGAACAGGTAAACATAGTCAAGGGTCACAGCTAGCTCAACTAACCAGAGCTTCACTATAAGTATTTCACGGGCCCCCTCATATTGTTTACTACTACGTCCCTACACTACCCCCTCAAAAATATCGGGGCCCCCTTGAAGCTCGGGCTCGGGCCAACAGATGCCTCTTTGTGCACGGCCCTTTAGTATGAGTGTACTTTTATTTGCAGTTACCATTTTATTTACAAAATAGGATCTGGACGAAGCCGAGAAAAGTGGAAAGCAGCGGACAGAGGGGGGGGGGGAGTGAACCATCTGATTTCTCCAAACACCCTTTCAAGATCAAGGGACGGGGGTGCAAAAATTATTACTAACAGATCCCGCCCACCCGTTGATGGACGTGAAGAGATGAGCTTCACGCGGAGGTCATGACCTCATGCCAGGGAGCTAGGGAAAGTTGTCAACTCCCTCCATTTGATTTAAAGCGCGAAACAGTTAAAATTCGACACCGTCGCACTATTATGCCACCATGTATCCAGTGAAGCACGAAGCACGTGTCTTCGCAATCTTCCTGCTCTCCTCGCCGTAGTCAAAACAAAAAGAGACTCCTTCGTTAGTGTGATTTATTGCCGTTTTCTTTGAACTTCGATGGATTTCGGTGCGCATGTCCTTAAAAGTAAGCACTAGCGGATTTTGGGGTTGGCCCAGGGGGACGGTGCCCCCCCCCCCCCAAAGGATGAATTGAGTTCATTATTTCATTTATTACTTTTTAATTGATCTTTCTTTTGCATTTTTTTAACGTATTTAATTAAAAAAACACAAAACACACACAGCATATTTTGAATAAAAGCATTTTTGTTTGCTAAAGAAGTATTACTGGAGTCAGAGGCTCAGAATACATTTAACTCACTGGTTTCGAATTCAAGGGACTGTATTATCGCTATTTGTCTTCTTTAATGGAATCAATAATTAACGTCTTATTAAAAAATGTGTTGGCGCACCTAAAAGAGTCATTTTGATCCATGACCCTATTTGCGAAATGATGGATTTCTTTTTCAGCAAATTCATTGACCCGAAGAAATCCTTAAAAAAATAAATGAATAAATAAAAAACACTCTCATTTAAAAATAAAGTCATTAAAACTTTGTTATGAAACATCGAAGGTCACGGGGGGGGGGGGGGGCATTCAATTTCCAGTGTCCCCTCCAAAAGATTTTTCTGTATCCGCCCCTGAAAGTAAGCTTGCCAGGTTTCTGAAATGTTCAGCCGGGACACCGGAATACTCCCCCCCCCCCCCGTCAGCGTAACGAGCATGCAAAAGGCTTTACACCCCTGGTTGATTTTCAGGGTGTTTTAGAAGGTAGTTCATTCTCAATGCTATAAATAAATAGTTACTAATGGGACGGTTCCTTCAGTCAAAAGTACTACTTTCAGTCAGTCACTGAAATGGATTGAATGAGCAAAAAAAAAAAAAAAAACATGGACCCAGAAAATACTTTTCATTTTCCCAACAGGGATTTTTTAATTAATTTTTCTAAATGCCCGATTTTTCACACAAGGCGTGGTCTTGATGACGTCACAAATGATGCACTTTGCCGCATCTTTCTACTACGTTTCCACGTTACGATAATCGAGAAGCGAATTAAAATTGCGCTCTACGCTTGCTACCAACCCTATCGTTGCCAATACACGTGAGTAAAGGTGTAAATTGAATATTGTGCTCTTCTGAATGGCAACACTGAATGGCATTTCATCATTTGTGATGTCACCGGCGGAAGCGGAAAATACGAAAGCGCACCGATTTAAGCTTTTTTTTAAATATTAAACTTAAACAAATTATTTAAAAAATGGTCAGATCCTAAGTTTTTAAGCATGCTCTTTTAGAAATTTTTTCAAAAATTTTGGAAACGACCCCATTATGAGTCTAAACCAGGGGTAATGAATAAAACATGACGCAAGCAAATACATTTAAACATTTTATTTCCTACGCGTTACTATTTTTAAGTTACTTTAGTAAGAAGAAAACTTTGAATGAGGAATAAAATTTGGACATTATTTACATTTTCTTTGCTCTAGCTAGGACTTTTTTAGAAACTTTTTTGTTTTTAATCTTTTTCTAAAAATCCCCACAAACTAACCCGAAATTAGTTTTAGCGGTAAATGTTACAAATCTGTTCCTAAGAGCCAGACTCACGTAAGTCACATTAATTGCTACTTTACAGGAGATAAGAAAAACATTTGTGCGGCGCGTGCAAAGGACAGAACGCGCGCTCTTTTAACACTGATAAAAAAAAATTACAAAGTTTTTTTTTTTTTTCAGAATTACGTTTGCCTGGCATTATGTGAACTAGATATCTGCATACAATGCAGTAATAAACCTAAAATCGCATTTTTTGGACTTACGTCAGTCTGGCTGTGAGGCGCAGAAATGACAAAGTAATTATTTTTAAATAATCCTTCATAGGCAATTATTTTTAGACTTTTTGGTCACCTATAATCAAATTAATCATTTTCCGGGACGTGAAGTAAACCGGCCGGGATTTTGTCTAAAAACCGGAACTGTCCCGGTCAAACCGGGACTTCTGGCAAGCATAAACAGGGGGGGGGGGGCACCAGGGGTGGTGATTTGTGGCAGCACCCTCCCCCTCGGAAATTTTTCAGTTTTTAGTCTGAAAAATGCATTTTAGCATTATATTTTTCAAAAACTTGTAATTCCACTCTGGGTGTAACCCCTCAGACTGGTGATACCAGGGGCGGACCCCTCCCCCACCTAACGCTTATATTATACGTTTTAGAAATAAAATACGAATAATGAAAACTGAAAAACACCCTCTACCAATTTTTGACCTCCCCATTGCCCTGTTTGTTTTTGTGTATGTGTATATATTGCAGAAATGTCTCGGGGAGAAATTTTAAAAGCCCCCCCCCCCCCGCGAAAAAAACAAAAACAAAAGGAAAATTTCTGGTTGTGCCGCTGTTTTTTGGGACTTCAATTTCCGGTAGAGAGCTCCAATCCCTATATTTTCCACTTATGACTTCAAAAATGCAAAAATGCGCAAACGCGTTTTTAGGACTACAATTCCAAAATATTTTTGAAGAGTCCCCATCCCCCTTCCCCTAAGATCGTCAAAAATTGCGTTTTTCGAACTACAATGTAGAAAAATAGGCGGTGAAGAATTCTTTTAGATGGAAGAGGGGGGGGGGGGTGCTTAGTCTCTGAGAGGGGGATCAAGTTCCAAAATTCGAATCTTCGATAAAATGGACAGGGGTTCAAAGACTCCCACGGAAAACTTCAGAAAAAGGTTCCATTAGGTTCTTATCTCTGTATCAGTAGATGTTTTTTAAGACTGGTTCGCCTTTCTTTGATTCCATATCTTGCTATCCTTGACAATTTAAACAATCGTAGTCTCATACAAAAGAAAAGTTACTATTCTTTGGGGTACTTTACGAGGAGACAGCTATACGCTTTTTTTTTTGTGCAAAAGGCGTTAATTTATATTTTCTCCTGACTGTGGGAATCCTTTGAAGGAGATAGCTTTGCTTCCTCCGCCTGACAACAAACAATCTACAATCTTCCCTATGTATGTTCTTTTTCTTCTAATAAAAGAAACTGTCAATTGCTGGGATTAGCGCACATCATCCGATTCGCAGATAAAGTGCGGCAGATAAGACTTTTAAAAAGGTATTGACGGAACAACCTATTCAGCTCCTCTATTGTAAACTCTGAACACCACATGGCGGGCAGTTATGTTGCTCTGGGGACAAGATCAAAAAGTTCGGCCAGCTTGACCGCAGGGTGGTGACTTCACTTTTGTTAGCCTGACGGCCTGCATTTCTCGGAAACCGATCTGTTCCCGGAGCTAAAATGGCTTCGTTCCTTTGTGTTGAACAATCTATAGTTTACTAACTGACACTGACCCAGCAAACTTTGTTTTGCCATACAAATATTTTCTAGTGAATATTTTGGTTGTTAAATAACGAATGTATTCAACCCAAAACTCTTTGGCAGAAAGAGGAATGGGGTGCTGTAGACGATAATCACCGATAACAGTTTAAAAAAAAAAAAATATTTTCTCAGTACACATGCTCCACACACACACACAAAATTTTTATACCGTCCAAAATTTGGCACGCAATACTTTGTGATACAAAACAAGGGCGCCCATATGCAAAATTTTAAGGGGGGACTCAAAAATTTTCCCCATGGTTTAGCAGAATATTTTCCCCATATGGAAACCGATTTCAGTACAGATTAGAGATATTGAAATTTGACATTTTTAATAACTTATTCTCTTTAATGAAAGTGAGCTCAAGAAAACCATTTCATTTAGTTATTCAATCTTTTATAAAATCATTTACGTATTAGGGGCATTCCACGGTATTTTTGACATTATGTAGAGTCCGTAACGTGACCTTTTTTTGCCATAACTTTTTAATTTACCGTTTGATTTGCAAATTATTTTAATTTGAGCTGGTGTGTTGGTAGGAAAAGATCAAACTAAAATAATATGCTAATCAAACAGTAAATTAAAAAGTTATGGCAAAAAAGGTCACGTTACTAACTTTACGTAAATGTCAAAAATACCGTGGAATGCCCCATTAGTTAACTAGTTTTTCCATCCACGCTCTTTCATTTAAAAATCCCCTTATTTGTTCATGCATGCACTTATATTTTCTTCGCTATTTTATTTATTTATTTCATTTTTCTCATGCATTAACTTAGTTATTTATTCGTTTATTGTTCACTTTCATTTCTTCATTCATTCTTTTATTTACTCATTTATTCTGTCAAAAATATCTTTTCAATCGAATAGGAAATGTTTCATTAGAAATTTTTTTTATTTTTCACTCTGCCCCATAAAAAAAAGAAGGGAAAAATTTCCACCTGTTTTAAAGGTACATATTTACTGTCAAAAAAATTAAAAAATGTTTCAGTGCGAGTTTTGTCATAAAATATAGTGTTCTTCCTTTTTTGAATTTTCAAAACTAAAATCCAATTTCTTCAGTTTGAAAAAAGTAAGTCATCCATTTTCACTTGCCCCACATTTCCTTACTTTAACTATAATGCGTCAAAATTCAAAGGAAATAAGAATTTACATTCAACGTTGAGGAAGGGCTTCAAGAAATATTGTCCCACGGTGAGTGTCTTCGATTCCAAGAAGAAAGAACAGTCGGGGGGTTGGGGGGGATTCCTCTTTTTCCGCGGAAAGCCCACGTCAGAGTCCGCTCCCGTTCTACAAGATTTATTGCTATCCCTTTGAATTGCTTTGCGATTGACGCTTTCCATCATGAAATCAGACCAATTACGAGCATACACACTTGTCTTATTTTCGCCAGCTCCTTGCTCTCCGCGCCTCAAAATAAAGAGAGAGAGAGAGAGATGAGATTGGGGTGAAATGAGATACAATGTGATTTATTGGCCGTTTCCTTTCAACTTCGATGGGCTCCGTGCAGTGACGGATCCAGACGATCCTGTTGGGAGGGACGAATGACTAATGAATGATAGGGGGTGGAGGGGGTGACTAATGAAAATAAACATTTTAAAAAGTTTAAGAACTGAAACATGACGTGTTTTTTTTTTTTTTTAATGTTTATGATTAACAGGGTTTAAATTAAAGTTTGTTTCGAGTACCGAGAATAAAAGAGGGGGAAAAAAAGAAGGAAGAACGTCTACTAATATTCTTGATCCATTATATAATTAAACCCTTCCACTTTTGATTCGCTTGAGGACTCGTGAAGTATTTTCAGTAGACATTTGGGTCCTCAATTGCACTTTTTTCCTTATAAAAGAAAGTTTGCAGTATCGAGATGACATCTCTTTTTACCAGTTTTCGGTTCCGAACATAATCTTAATATATAAAAATCAATGTCCTGAGATAACATATATACATATATACGCTCAGCCGAAATCGCTGAAGCTTCAGACTTGAAATAGGCATGTCCGCATAATTACGAAAGTAACCACTAAGAAAGGACTTTTCGAAATCTCAATTAGTTCGGAAGCAATTAATTAAAACCTCTCAATTTCTGCGAATTTAAAACCTGTCATTGAATTCAAATCCCTTATTTTCGAAGGCTTTCCTCCATTCAAATCATTATTCAGTACTTCATCTCAACTTTTGGTAGATAGCGAACTATAAATTTGATATTGTATCTAACGTGGTTTTTCGAGGCTTTTCTCAAGTCAAATCATAATGTATCTGTCTATTACTTTCACAAGTTACTGTCTATTATTAGTCACAAGGACAGACATTAAAAGTAACAGGGACCGATTTAAGAGAAGACTTTTTTTCACACTGCCAATGTTATGTAGCTTGCTCCAAAGTCAGTTCATCAAGCAGCTTAATAATTTTAGCACCAGAAAAAAAAAACTAAAAATGTTGTATTCAAAGAACTTCTTGCTTAACATAGGTATATCAATAAAATGTGGATGGCCTGTGTTTGCAAAGATAATCAATACTTTAAAAGGATCGTTAATAACAGTTAAAGATCGGTTAAGGACAAAGGCATATATGTAAGGAGCCCAGGGGCCCCGGGATCCTCCCCAAATTAGAAAAAGTTATAGGTAATAAGTAATTATTATAGGGGATTTTCGAAACTAGGTGCAACAAGCACTGTTAACCCCTGCTAATTCCATCACCCGAGCAGTGCCGGGTACGGGAATGCTAGTTTGATATAAAAATTACATTTGTAAATAAAATTTGAAGATTACTTTGCTGACTGGGCTGTTTAATATTCGCACATAAGTAGAAGAGTTTGCGGGCTCTCCTCCGAATATTTTCGTATCAGAGGCGGCGATTGGGACTAAAAAGTATGTATGTGTGTGGGGGGGAGAGGGGGACAAAAGAAAAACGACAACTAAAAGCCATAGCATGTTTAGCGGCAGCAAAAAAGTGAAAGAGAAAAAAAAGGCACAAAATTTTGCTAAGGATGGTTTTACATACCCGGCGTTGCCTGGGTCAGTAATAATTGTGAGAAACAATCGCCACTTTCATTCGTTTTCTGTTTTAACTGAAAGGGCTCAAAACACCCCGCTTGATGTGATTCAAAACCGAACTTCTTCCTTATCCATAAAAACAAAATAGCAATAAGTATAAAGAACGAAACAGTATATTCAGTTAGAAACGAAAGCACGCCATTAAAGCATATACAAGATTGAAGAATTTCCAAAATATGAAATTTCACTTGTTTAAAAAGATTTATTAGTTAATATTTCTTTCTTTCTTTTTTTTTTGTGAACTTAGTCTAAACCTTTTTCAATATGGCTATTGAAATACAAACGGTTTTAAAAAATGTAGCCCGTAATCCCACTATACTTGCCTTAGTTATTTTGGAATATTTCAATTATTGTACTTGATGCGATTTAAAATGTTACCAAATTTGTAGTAATCGTTTTGGGATACCTTGAATAATGCTCACCCTCCCTACTTTGTAAAACTGTTTGTTTCTAATTTTCGTCGATGAGATATTGTCGCCAAATGCTGAAATATTTTTTCTGACCATAAAATCATGCTAACACATTTTTTATTTTCTAACTATTGACAAAATCAATTGTCTTTTTACTTAGTCTCGGTATCGATTATTGGCATAGATGAGGATAATAAATTATTTTCATATAAAAAAGGAACAGACTTCAAAAAACAAAGAGGAACTAAAAAGTAAAAAAAAAAAATAGGTCATACATACGATTTCCTACCTAAACGTATAAATCAAATTTATTTTACAATTCCTGTAAAAAATCAACTAAACTAAACACCCAATTATAAAATAAACACCGATTCTAATTACTATACGATGAATTATTTTAATCCACAACTAATTATATACGATCTCTTACTTTTCAATAACCATTAGAAGTCGGAGCCCCCTATAAACTACTACTTTACGTATATGACAACCCACCTATCCCGAGTTAAACACTAATTTAACAAAACGCGAAAGTCTTGAAAACTAAACCTACTCAGTTACATTAGGTAGTAGTTTATAGGAGACCCCGACTTCAAATGATTATTAAAAAGTAAGAGATCGTATATAATTAGTTATGGATTAAAATAATTCATCGTATAGTTATTTGAATCGGTGTTTATTTTATAATTGGGTGTTTAGTTTAGTTGATTTTTTACAGGAATTGTAAAATAAATTTGATTTGTACGTTTGGGTAGGAAATCGTATGTAAGTATGACTAATTATTTTTTTACTTTTTAGTTCCTCTTTGTTTTTTGAAGTCGGTTCTTTTTTTATTTAAAAATAATTTATTTTTTGCTCTTTAGTGGTGTAAAAGTACGTAGGGTAGAGTATGTAACACACTCCTTACGTACATCTCGGGTGAGAAAGCGTCTAACACAGAAGTCTGAAAACAGCTAATGTGAGCAAAATAGAGAAAGAAATAGAAGAACGTCTCGCAAACTTCCGATGCTGAAAAAACGCTTTTTCAAATGCGCAATTATTCACAAAGAAAATTGTCTTCATCATCACTTTGACTTTATCAAAGTATGCTTTCCGAAAAAAAAAATCAAGAGTCACTAAAAAACAACAAAAATCGCTTTACTTTGCCCAAATAATTTGAAGAGTTTTCTTGATTTTTCAAGGATCCCATCTTCAGATACTGACCTGATGACCAAAAGAACACCTAGGAAGTATATACCTTTTCAAACGAGAGAAAAAAAAAGAATTTTTCATATTGGTCTATGCGTGTTTGAATTTACGCGGGACATTCATAAAAAGATTCTGACGAACCGAAAACGTCTTTTTTGAAGTCGGTTAAAAAAAGAAAAAAAAAATTAATGCGCATAACATTTTATACGATTGGCACTAAAACTGATCTTTGTTCCTCTCCAGGATTTATTTGTGCGCTAGTTTATTTAGAACCATATAAATATCAATGGTTTCCCTAACTATTTTATGTTTCACAATAATACATGTCACGTAACTCGTGAAAAATGTAGCATTTCTCTTTACTTGGAAACGTTATAGATCAACAGCACACTAGAAACAGAGTTCTACTGTGATGTTGTATGTATGAAGATCAAAATACTACTAAAGCAATGATACTAAATGAATTTCTGTTTGCTTCAGAAGCATGTATGCAAAATTTGCGATATGACTACTACTGTCTAATACAGGGTAATAATTAGGTTAAAACGAAGTATGTTAATTAGTACTGCAATAACTGTAAATTAAACTGACGGCGTCATAAAATATTAAATCTAGACTAATTGTTAAACTTCAGGAATCAGACATCAGTACGATATACAGTAAAACCTGTGAAGTTGACCACCCTTGTAAGTGACCGCTTTTTTCAGGCACGGAATTAGCCCTTAATCATGTAAATCAACCTCTGTAAAGTTGACCACCTGTTTAAGCTGACCACTAAAGTAGTGTACGGCAAGTGTTCAACTTACACAGGCCACTCAATATCTTAGTCATGCCCTACTCCCACATCACACACACACACACACACACACACACACACACGAGAACATAGTTTAACGGAATAATGAACGACGCTAAGAAAATTATTTCACTATAACCTATTGCTGTTAATCAATGCAAATCGTGTAATTAATTGAACACAATAAGTTTAAGAAATAACCTTCCAAAACTGAACCATATGTACTAGAGCTGTCCAAAAATGTGGACCAGGACATAAGGTCCGACGGACAAAAGGTCCACGAACAGAAAATCCACAGTTTTGGACAGCTAGGAAATTACGTCCAGTTTTCTGAGCAGGCATGACAAAACGTCCGGATTTTAAATTTTTTCCTTTGGCTCAACTCATTTAGTGCAATATATTTGTGTAATAAGTGGTACAAGGTACAATTACCAGTAAAATACAAGTTTTTAAATATATAATGAGTCTGTATTGATCCCCTCCCCCTCACACTCTGATAAGATGGAACGATAATTTAAGATGGCCCCCATTTTTAAATACGGGACATATACATATATAGACAAAACCAGTGGCGCACTCGGGAATTTTTTCAAAGTGTGGGTCCAAGATGCGCTGCCAACATCGCATTTGCCATCAAAACAAAATTCACGCAGTAATGATACAAGTTCACGGACTCAGAAAAGAGTCGAGGAACTTATGCAAAACAACGTCGCAGTTCATTTTCCCCTTTCTGATGTTTTAGAGGAACTTCCAACTATGCAATCGAACGGAGACCCAAAACCAAGGCTCTTTAACCTGCAGCGCGCGGGTCAGATCCGGCCCGCGAGCAGATTTTCTCCGGCCTGCCAGAATTTTGCAAACTGAAAACGTTAAAAATAAAAAAATGCCACGTTTTTAAAGCATTTTGAAAGAACAGTCTCAACTGTCAAAAAAGTTTTAAGTGCAGAAGTGTAAATTCGGTTTAAACAAATAAATGCATATACTCATATACAAACTGCAATATGCATACAAAAACAACTTTAGCAAAGCACTACAAGATTTTGGGTAGGTGACTATAATAATAATAATAATAACAATAAACGAACAATAAATAACGGAAGAGTGTTTTCTTAAGCCAGAGCACTCGGGGAAAACGAAGGAAAAAAAGAACTGAAATCGTGAAATTAAAAATAAATAAGTAAATAAAAAATAAAGTTATGCTACACAATAAGATTTTTTTTTAAACTGCACAATATTATTAGCAGAATAACAAAATATTTTATTTTTTAAATCTCTTCTTACATCGTATCACTAGCGCAGCCAGAAAGACCTTTTGGAGGGGGTTTTTTGATCAAAAATACCTCCTGGATGGTTTTTTTTTTTGATCAAAAGTACCTTCTGCAGGGTTTTTTAAATCAAAAATATCATCTGAAAGAGATTTTTTTATCAAAATTACTTTCTGAAAGGGGTTTTTTGATCAAAACAGCCCTTTTATATACATAAACTACTGTTTCAGAATTTGCATTTATGTAGAAACCAAAGCCCCTGGGAGCTGTTTTCACCCCCCCCCCCTTTAAACATATTAAAAGTATGCTCAAAAGGAATGGTCTCGTCATTGATTGAAGGTTGAGAGACAGAGCAAAGCACTTCTTATGTTGTTCCTTTAAAAAAATAAATAAATAAAGCAGGGTTGCAAACTCCTAAAAATGTTTCCCCCTAAACTCAACTCATAAAACCCCTAAAAAAACCCCTAAATGACGTCAGAAAGTCACGTGACCCTTTAACTGTGACGTCACACATGGGATTAAAAGATCACCTGACCATTGCTATTTTTCGTTGCTGAGTGAAATAAAGTCATTTTTATCATTTTTATGCCATTTCTCATCAAAACCAATGATTACAAAGGCTCAAAAAGTATATGTGAGTAACAAAAATGCATGAAACAATCGAAAATCAGCATTTTCATAGGTAAAAGAAGAACATTTTTACCTAAATAAACCCTAAAATTTAAACCCCTAAAAATTTTATCCCCCTAAAAAAATCCCATTCTAAAATTTTCCCCCTAAGTTGGCAACCCTGAAATAAAAAAAAAATCCGCGAACTTTCCTAAATTACATTAACTTTTAACACGTCATGAAACTATCTGGTTTCACCCTAGAGTGGTGGGAAACTTAAAACATAAAAGAAAGAAAACAGCTGTGACGGATGGCGTGTGAATACCATGCAATCTTTTCCCCAAACAGCGGAAAAAGATGACCGTAATAAAAGCCCCATCCCCTTTCACTCCTAACTATCCCTATCAATCAGAGGTTCCAAGAACGCATCAGTTTCGAAGCTTTGTCCCACGACTCCAATTAGAACCCCCTTTCCTTTCCCTTTTAGATAAGGCGAAGTCCGTCAAGGTCGAGAAAAGTGACGATTGGAAGAGGTTGTAAATTCTGCTCGCTTACCGCTCAAACAGCTAGCACTGTTATAAATTTTGAGAACTGCTATTACTTTGACAGATGACGATTGGTTATCTGACCCTGGTATATTGACCGTGTTATCTGATTGCGCGATCAGTTTCCAACTGAAGTCGATACCCGGGGGAAAAAATCCCTTTCAAGTACTTTTCCAAAATTTGCCGACTGGTTTTGTTAAAAATGCCAACTACGAAAAAAATCTGTGTGTGTTAAAGGGGGGGGGGGGGGCGTCTCGCCACGCCACGTTCCTAAAAAATTGCCAGAAATAGCCGACATATTAAGTGGGAACTGCACCACCATGATTTTAAAAGCTTGCTTGAATTGCGTAGCTACACTTGAAAATGAGCTAGCTCCCAGAGTCAGAGGAACGTTGGTCACATTATGATGGTTTTACAGCAGATAGGAACACCTTTTTTTTTTGGTGCAGGCCAAGGATGGGACGCGCGCTCTTTTAATGCTTTGGTAAAAAATTGAAAAGGATTTTTTGCTAAGAATGACGCTCACACTGCTCGATGTGGAATAGGCTTCTACATCTAATGCACATCTAAAATGCGCAATGTATTTGCAACAGCAACATATTACTCGAGATAAATTTTTGACACTCACATGTTTCATAGCTTGCCATTTTATTTAATACCGAATGCAGTAGTTTGGATGTTCGTTTGTTGTTGTTTGCTTTCATCTTACTTATACCAGTGGCGCCCCGGGTGTCATCCGTCTGGGGGGTGACACCCAGAGTGGAATTGCAAGTTTTTGAAAAATATGAAGCTAAAATTGCATTTTTAGGACTACAAATTTGAAAATATCCCGGGGGAAAACCCCCGGCTCCTCTTTTGCCACCCCATATCATGGGGTGAATACTCTACTCAGAATTATTTTCAATTTTTTAGGTCGCTACCTGTGTATCAGCTGCTATTGGTTGGCACGTTTGATTCAAGTGGGTGAAATGCTCCGCGCTGCTTCGCTGGTAAAATTGAAAATGTTTAACGATTGGCAGAAATCATGACAAAAAAAAAAAAAAAAAAATAAATAAATAAATAAAAATAAAAATAAAAAAAAATAAAATAAAATAAATAAATAAAATAATTTGAATTTTGTCATCTTGAATTCAAATTATGTTTTTTCGCAATCACGAGTGTGTGTGTATATGTAGGCGTGTGTGTTTGTGTGTGGGGGGGGGGTATGTGTGATTGTGTGTAGGGATATGTATGTGTAGGCATGTGTGTTTGTGTCTGTTTGCAGGCATGAGTGTGTGGGTAGTTGTGTGTATGTGTGTTTGTGTGTGGGGATATGTGTGTTTGTGTGTAGGCGGTATGTGTATGTGTGTAGGCATGTGTGTTCGTGTCTGTGTGCAGGCATGAGTGTGTAGGTGTGTGGGGAGGGGGGTATGTGTATATGTGTGTAGGCATATGCGTTTGTGTCTGTGTGCAGGCATGAGTGTGTGGGTAGTTGTGTGTATGTGTGTAGGTGAGTGGGGGGGGGGTATGTTTATGGAGTGTGTAGGCATATGTGTTTGTGTCTGTGTGCAGGCATGAGTGTGTGGGTAGTTGTGTGTATGTGAGTGTGTAGGTGTGTGTGTGTTTGTGTATGTGCGTAGGTGTATGTATGTGTGTGAAGGTGTATGAATGTGTGTAGGTGTGTGTATGTATGCATGTGTGTATGTGTATGTGGGGTATAATGTTGTGTGTGGGGGGGGGGGGGTATGTTTATGTGCGTATGTGTGTGTATGTAGGTGTGTGTATGTATGCAGGCAAGTGACGCAACCTGGAGACGGTATTAGCTAGAGGTGCATTATCGTGAGGGGCCGGTCGACGGTGGTGCTGCAGAGGGTGCTGGTTTGAAAATAAAATCATAGGAATGCCAAAAACAGTAAAGTGAGAACAATAGGCAATCGTGATTGCTCAAAAAAAAAAAGAAAATGTTTCGTATGCATGGGTTTAACTTACTAATCCGATTTCTAAAGCGAAAAGCGTGATTTCACCCGAATATCGGACAAGGCGCTTGGAACTATTTCCTCTGCTTGGCCGCAGCTCTATCTCCATTGTCAAGTAAGTTTGGTGTCGAGTATAGTAGCCCTGGTCAGGGCCTGACTCACTAAATGTGAGGCCCAAGGCCACAATGCTTTGGAGGCCCCCCTCTCTATTCTATCACATTAAATCAAAGCAAAATAATGTTTAACACTATTTTAGAGGCATGTTTTCAACTAATAAATCATTAATTTTCACAAAAATGCATGATTTTTTAATGTTATGTATAAGTTTTTAAAAAATCCAGGCCCCTGAGGAAGATGGGACCCCAGGCCCAGGCCTAGTTGGCCTGTGCGGTAATCAGGCCCTGGCAGGTGCTGTTATACAGCATTATTTAGAAAAACGTTTCAATGAAAGCCTGCCCCAGGCCTTCATTTTAAACGCGTTTTGCCCAAAACTTGAAAATGTGCATTCACATCCCTTTTCTTCTCACTGTCTCAATTGTGCGCACATCACTTACTGCAGAGATCAACTTTTAATTATTGTTTTACGTATTAAAAAGTTACTTTTAGAGCGTTGCGATTGATTGGTTTTCTTTCCGTATGGTATTTGTGAATAAAAATCCCAAAAGATTATCTTGAAACTTCTGCAAAGCTAAAGCTGTCATTTTTTAAAAGCATGGAATAGCTGCTATAGAACTTAAAAAATTTTGAGAACAGAAAAAAGAACGGAAAAAAAAAATAATTATAATAAATGATTCAAGATTGTAATTCCTCGATTGAAAATGCTTTTGTTCTTCAGAAATCCCCCCCCCCTTTTTTTTTTTGAAATTTCATTCTTACTTTGGGTTCCAAATCTTGAGTCTTGTTCGTTTTTCATTCTATGGAACCTGGAACGAGTGTCGAACTCAAGCAAGGTAGCAAGAACAGCGCTGTTAACCGAATACCGTAAATCGGTTTACGCCTCAAACACAATATTGTGGCAGTGAAAACTCGGATGGGGAGGTAGGACGGGATGAGCTCGTTTTGCCAAAAAGAATGAACACGATTTTTGCATTCATCGAGGAATTTGAATTCAGTGGGAAAAAGTCTAATTTTTAAGCAACTTTACCACTTTCGAAGTGTACGCAACCGAAATATAGTATACTAGTGGTACCCGCACGGCTTTGCCCGTAGTAGAAAATTAAAAGGCCATTTGGTTCTCATGTATATTTACAAATAATGGATGGCGAATTATGTTTATTTGCTTGCCCATGTTACGGTCTCACGTTATGATAATTTGGTAATTTACTTTACGTTGTGATAATTTGCTCGGTAAAATTTTCTTAAAATTGGAATAGAAAAAGGAAACCGAATTTTTGAAAAATCGCTTCGAGGTGCACACCCCCATGCTACAAACCAACTTTGTGCCAAATTTCATGAAAATTGGTCGAACGGTTCAGGCGCTATGCGCATCACAGAGATCCGGACAGACAGAGAGACTTTCAGCTTTATTACTAGTGGTACCCGCACGGCTTTGCCCGTAATAGAAAAATTGAAAGGTCTTTTGGTTCGCCTGTATATTTACAGATAATGTATGATGAATTTCCTCGCCAATTGGCTTGTACCCATGTTACGGTTCCACGTTATGATAATTTCGTAATTTAGTCGTCCATCTTGTGAAAATTTTGTTTTTAAAATTCGAATAGAAAGAGAACCACATCGAATTTTCGAAAAATCGCTTGGAGGTGCACACCCCCACGCTAGAAACTAACTTTGTGCCAAATTTCATGAAAATCGGCCGAACGGTCTAGGCGCTATGCGCGTCACAGAGATCCTGACAAACATCCGGACAGAGAGAGGGACATTCAGCTTTATTATTAGTAAAGATAAAGATAACATTATATTTTAAGATTTAAAAAAAAAAAAAAAAACACTACTATTGGTGAAAATTGCAAAAGCATGAAGGAGGCATCATAGTTGAATGAAATTTAATACACAGTTGAGTGGTAATGGTACAAATAAATGATTACATTTTCAAACCAAACAAACAATAAAAAGAGATAGAAATTAGTATTTTGTGGGGCCACCACGCACCGCAATAAGAGCTGCCACGCGACTCGGCATGGAGTGAAACGAAGTTTGAATATCTGCCTGCGGTAGAGTATTCCATATTGTTTGTATGCGCAAAGTTCGTCTGTCGAAGCAACAGGACGAGGATCACGAGCGAATCCCACACATGTTCAATCGGTGACACATCCGGGAATATGCAGGGCAGGGAAGACGCTGTGCCTGCTGCGAATCATGGTAGGATTTGACAGTCCTGGTGACATGCGGAGGTGCATTATCCTGCTGGAATACAGCCCCTGACAATCCTCGCAGGAAAGGAATAGCTTGGGGCTGTAAAACTTCGCTTATGTATCGGGTACTGTTCAAATTGCCCACAATTCGTAGCAATTGTGATCGTCCATGATGTGCTATGGCACCCCAGACCATAACTCTGGTGTTCGTCCACTGTAGCGGTCAGTGGCGCTCACAGGAATTTTGCAAGGGGAGGGTCCAAGATCGAAAGCCTCAGTCTCATATCATATCCCCAATACGCCGTTAAGCATATTGACTTGATTTTTTCGATTCTCGAGAACGAAAAACAGTAAAAAATAAACTATTGAATAGACAATTAGTGTTATTTAATAAAATATACTTAAATAAATTACCAAACAGCAAAATAATATACGCATTAAGTTTTCTCATAATTAAAAAATGAATTCAACAAATCAAATTCATCTTTGCAGAAGCACCATATGATTTAGAAGTTCATAGAATCTCATTTGGTGTAATCTGTAATTACAAAACTAAAACATGGTTTTTTAGTGTATTCATTTATAATCACCATTCTGCTTGTAATAGGCAATTCGTTATAGGAAAAGTGCACAATATTTTAAAAAAAATCTTTTATCATGAGGATTTTTTTTTCACTTATTAGAACTGAAATTAAT
Organism: Uloborus diversus; assembly: GCF_026930045.1. Classification (NCBI taxonomy): domain Eukaryota; kingdom Metazoa; phylum Arthropoda; class Arachnida; order Araneae; family Uloboridae; genus Uloborus; species Uloborus diversus. The sequence continues at coordinate 68,433 of NW_026558386.1, forward strand.
GTTACCTTTGTTTGAATTTATTTTACGTACAAAATACACAGAATCGGAATCAATCGGGAAAAAAAGCAAGACCTTTGGGAGGGGTCCGGACCCCCTGGACCCCTCCCTTGTGTGCGCCACTGGTGGCGGTTGATAATGCACTCCGGAATGTGCCGTTCACCGGCATAGCGCCTGACACGAATTCGGCCATCATTTTATAGGACTTCTTTAGGCAGTCTTTTTCGGTTCTAATCTTGTAAAAATCCTTTCACGCTAATCCGGTATTAATTTTACCAGTCAATGTTACAAATGATGAAGTAATTATCCTAAATAATCCTTCACAGTTAATTATTTGTAGACCTTTTTGGTCATTTGTGATCAAATTTTATCTTTTTCCGGGACGTGAAGCAAACCGCCCGGAACACGGAAATTCTATATTATTTCTACTAGAGGACCCGACAGACGGTGTTCTGTTCTAACTTTGTAAATGGAAAAGTTGAAAAATTTCTACAAACTATCAAGTGTTTGAACCGTTTTGTTGAAAAAAATAACTAAAAAGAAAATTTTTCAAGCTGCCTGGTGTCAGAATGCTTGATTTATTTAATGCCCACTGAGCAGTTGTTTTACTAACTATTTTTTCTCCCGTACACTGTTATAACCAGAGGTTCCAGACGAGTGAATATATTCCCCTTAAGGTGAAAGCATGGTGACCAAGGGTGCCATACTGGCCAGGAAGTAAAGCAGAGGTGCGAAAGTAGCAGACAGTCGTAGACAGGGGTGCCAAAACAGCAAGCAATCGCTAAATGACTTGCTGGCGCATGCGCTTCCGGCATACATTCACCATTCAACCACTTCAATATGGCGGACGAATGATAGGTTGCACTACGCGTGGCTTCTACGTCTTTCACATTGAATGAAGTACACTATTGGATTAAATCTCAACTTTTGTAGGATAATTCTTTAAAATAACAAGTAAGTACAGCTTTTGATCACTTTGTAGCTTTTAGGGCTTTCAAACATAGTTAAAAGTACGTTTAATGCTTTTCAGTTAGCGTTAGTCCGTTACGATACCGTAGTACCGTTGGTTGTTTATTTTTAGGTTACCGTTACTGTCGTGAAAATTCCATCATTCTAAACGCTACTAAATGTATCTATCATTATTTTCTTGAGTGCTCGAAAAGCAACATTTAATCACCGAAATAGTAACCGCAATGATATTTTCAATAATCAACAAGTGAGAACCTAAATAAAAATGATTCTTGTGCTTCGTGTAGCGAGCGCAAAAAATAAAAAAGAAATCTCTCTCCGTCTATCTTTTTCTTTTGCTTTTTCGTTCAAGTGTTTGAATCATTTCCTGTTAGCGGTTATTCGATAGTGTTAGGAATTTCTTTAAATTTTTAACTGTCGAAAAATTTTATGCGCATTTTATTTTATTGTTATTTTGATTGAAATTTTGAACGTTTGAGAAACGATTTTGTTTTTCCGTAACTTTAATACCCCAGAATATTTTTGGCTGTTCATGTAAATAATTCATAAGTACATCTACACTTTACTTTCGGTGCGGTTATTTCTCACAAATGATCATTAACTTAACTATGATTATTCAAATAATTACTCGTCTTTAACTTTAAATATATTTGTGACAACTCTTTGATACCAAATAAAGTCTGTAGATATTTATTGTTTTATTCATTTTTAATATTACTTTGTAAAAAAAAAAAAAAAAAAAACTCATCAGTACGCAGAATTTTTTCACAAGTTTTTTACCGCCCCGAGAGTTATTATAATTATTATTTATTTTATTTATTTTTAAGAAAAGGATAAAAATTTCACAGGTCCGCAATGTTTTTCATTTGTTTTTACCGATCCGTGGGTCAAAAGAGGTTGAGAAACACTGATGTAGAGAATGATCAGATGAATTAAAGCAATGAGCACTCCTTAACTATGTTGAAAACTCTGAAGTATGGTCAAATGCTGTAATTACAAGTTTTAATCATTTCCAATACTGAATTCATGCAATGTGAAAAGTGTGCAAAACGTAGACTATCATGAATCAAAACAAAACTATTAAAGAAAGAAAAATACAGAACTGTATTCAAAAACGCACACAATACGGGGGAGGGGGGATCTACAGTAAGGGTGCCATTTCTCTCTCCGAAGGTTCATTCTTTTCACCCCGGCTGCCTATTTTTTAAAAGGTGCCTGTTTTTCACCCTAGTTAGAGGTGCAATTTCGGCTCCGTATTAGGTGCCGCTGGTGAACAAGCGTTTCACCCCTGAAAGGTGCCGAATGCAACCTGTAGTTTTAACAGTGTACTTGATGGTTTGTTCCTTCACTCAAAGGATAAAAAGCATCCTCAGATATTTAGTGTAAAAAATTAACTACATATCTAAAACAAACGGGAAATCCCGCTGCAACATCACCCATACGAAAAAGAATAAAACAATCGAAAGGATATCATTTAAAATCAATGATAAAGGTGAAAATAGTTCTTTGAACAAAGGCGCAAAAATCACTCTTCCCCTCCCCTTCCGATGTAAAATGAAAATTCTTCAACTAAAATGACTAAACACTCTTTAAAAACGAAAAACAATTCTTTGAAATTTGAAATATTTCGCCAAAATAAACAAAAAATACAATAAATCACATTAACAGTTGCTTTAAAATGTAAACAAATGATCACGCAACTCTATTGTTTATATCCAAAGTCGGCAAGCCACCACGTTACTGTAATACCTCCGATCAGTGAGCGAAGCCAATTCCGACCGATTAGCAATCCGATCTTTTGAACGAAAACTTTCAAAAGTTCATATATTACCTGTTGTCATTTATCTGGACGAAAATAAAACTTGTTTCTTCTTTAAATTCCATCATCTTTTCCTTTAATAATGTACTAATTTAATTAGTACATTATCCTTAATATATTCTTGACATTGGGGCCAAAACTCAGATGGATTTCAGCCGAGAAACAAATGTTGCTAGGTACGGTCCTTTCTGATCATTTGGTTAGGAAACCCTAAAGCACCGATCCGTTCATACGGTTCAACTACGACGACAGAACACACGTTTTGCGTGAACCTTCCGGTGCTTTACTTGAAAATGGGACCTAAAATCGTTGTTTTCACGAAATGAAAAAAAAAAAACTAATAATAATAGTTTAAAAAATTAAAAAAACACGCTTTCGTAGCAAAATGAACTAAAAAGTGAAAACTAATCTTTGTATGACATTAGTTGACCAATCACTTAATTTTATTGTAATACAAAAACCGTAGGGTGCTGTCTATTTACATTTTTACATGGACAACAAATAGAAGAAAATCAAGACAACTGATAAGAAGCCCCCCCACGCTTTCTTGTATTACATTAAAATTAATTGATTGGTCAACTACTATCATCCAAAGATTATTTTTCACTTTTTAGTTCATTTTGCTACGAAAGCGTGTTTTTTTAGTTTTTTAAACTATTATTTTATTTTCTTCTTTTTAGTCTTATGTTGGAGAATTATCAGGCAAAATTGCAATTACTTCTTTTCGTAAAAGTTGAATCGACGAAATTATTTATAAAACGAGTGCGAGGTAATATCTTAATGTTAAGCCAAGGGCACTCCGATGGGAAGCTACTGTGAGTCATCGATGTATGTTTGCGGAAATCATATCTACATTACTTTGAAAATTTGAGATGCATTTGAATAAAAGTTTTGTTCAACAATGGTCTAATCAGCAATGAATTTGAAATTGAAGGCTCACCTAAATTTTGGCATGAAATTAGTTAAAAACAATTATATTTCATGTTCTAATTACCTTGGAACATTGGAACAAATTTTGTCTGACGCAGAAAAATTAAAGGTTTTTTTAGATATTTTTAAATAATTTTTGCGAGCATTTTTTAATGTATTTTTTTTAATTTTTCCTTTTTCACATTGTTGGATTTATGCCAAAATATTGATTAAAATTAGAGAAACTAACAATTAAAAGAGTTAATTAATTAATTTGATTATAGAATATTGCATTGTCATCGAGTCTGAGGTCACGTGCCAAATTTCAAAAGAATCCGATCTCAGAAAGTGGACGAAATTTGAGCTGAAAGATTCCGTTACAAGATACATACATACAGGTGAAGCTAATAAAAGCGTGTTAAAAAAAAGGCTTCCTCTCTCTCTACATTTTATCCATTCTCAGTTGACATATCAGAGTAGGAAATTTCATTACAAAAAGCAGAGCTGGCTTTCTTATTGCCCTTTGGCAACGGGTTAAATATTTATTTCAGTTCTCGCTCAACAATAAGTCAAGATAAATATTAATCATTTGGGATATATAACTGTCCAATGTTTAAATTAATTAATTAACAAAAACACTTCCGATTCGATCCATCGCGCTTCGAAACCATGCTTGCCACAAGTTAATGACACACAAAAAATGTGATCAAAATCGGTCCAGCCGTTTAAAAGCCTTATGGTGACAAACGTCCGCACAGAAGATTTTTACATATTAAGGCTCTTCTAAACCTCTCCGTAAAATCTGACACGGCAAAATCACGGAATCAGTGGCAACACAGAGGGTGTGTCTGGGAGGGTCTAACTCGTTTTTTTCTGCTCTGCTAATTGGTCAGATTTCATGATGGACAGCGTCAATCACTGAGTACGTGAATGGACAGCCATAAATCTAAGCTGTGCCCGTCGGTACTGTCTTTGCTATCGGACGAGGGCAGAGAGACTGCGAAAGGATCCTGTTCCAAAACATGTTTCCCACCCGACCTGTTTCCCCTCCGTAAGAACATGTGTTTTCGTTTCAAAGTGTTTCTAGAGCTGACTGCTTTGCTTACGATTTCCGAGAAATCCGTATTCAGCGAAAGGAATAGCAGGGAAAGTTGTCTGAGTTGTCCACTCAAGTTCTCCCGCCAAAAGAGGGACAGAAGAAAGAAGACCATGTGTCAGGAAATTAACTTATTCTGCACATTAGAAAATTTGCAGAATGCGTAGAAAATAGAATTGAGAAATGAAGGCAGAAAAAAAAGAGAGAAAAGAAAAGTTATAACATAAATCCAAGTGCTTTATTAATCATCTAAATTTCAATATTGAACATGGTGCGCACAAATGATGAACAAAATTTTTAACAATCGAATTTTCGAAACTACTGCACATATCACAATAAGTGATACTTGAGAATAAATAGGAACATTCCAAGGTTTTTTTTTTCCTTTTCAGTTACAAACAGTGGCGGAGGGCGGGAACAGAAATTAATGTTGCGAGGGGGGAGGGGGATGTATAATAGTCATTGAGATAAAAGACGCAATTTTAAGAACTATCACTAACAAAAAAAAAAACATTATTATTCCACTATAAATATGGATGTTATTCTCAGACATTAGTCATTCGCCCTGAATAAAATTTTATCAATCCCACAATGCTGCAAGTTAGAAATAAATTCCCGTTCCTTGAATTTATTTTTCCATATCAACTGATGTATTTGACTGTACTCGGGTTTTCAACGCAACATTTCAATCCGAAGAAAAAGGAGCAAGTAATAAAAACTACCTAATAACATAACATAAAATCAAGTTACATGATATAAGGTATTTCTACTTCTTTCATTCGATTTAAAACTGCTCAGGGTTTGAATTTTTTAATGCAGTAATGAAAATAATCGAGATCAATATCATTAAGTACAATAATGACAGCTTGAGAACAAAAATTAACATTACCAAAAACCGGTGAACTATGCACTAGAAAATTGTTAAAAGCCATTTTATAACTGCCGAGCACAGACCAGGCATTAAAAAAAAAAGGTTCAAAAGGTTCGCGTACATTCAAGGAGGATATAATAAAAACTCTAATTTTATCAACCCAGTATGTCGAAGGGAGAAACATGTTAGGAAATATTTTTTTAGCATTTCATTGAACAAAAGAACCTTTGAGTAATTCATGCATTAGAGACGTACCGAAAAGCACTTTGGTCGAGTATCGAGTTCGAAGTTCCAATTATGTTTTAAGAAGAACCACCGACACACACGTGACGAATTTTGAACTCAGTGGTCAGTGGAAGAGTAGTATATACCTCCATGTCCACACACACACATACACAAATAATAGTTTTAAAAACAAAATTCCAGCCGAAATTTTATTGCGCATTATTGAAAATATTTGTTTCTGTCAGTAATTTGACAAATAAGTTATTTTTTAAATTAAAAATAAACAAATACATAAAAGGTAGGGTTAATCAAGTTGGAATTAAAACAAATTATATCAATCCATACTTCTAGTTCGCCAAACGTAAATAATTTTTAAAAGCAAATGGAACAACGTTAAAAGCACAAATGTGCAGGAGCACTGCAGACACGTGTTTCTGCATCATAAGGAACATCTTTTTCAGTGCATAAAATGTGAGCTAATGAATGTTTAAAAAATACGACTTTTGTCGGATGTCTACAAATCCATAAGCTCACGTTTTGTGCATTGAAAAATGCATTTCTTGTAATGCCAGAACACGTGTCTGCAGTGTTCCTGCACATTTGTGCTTTTAACGTTGTTTTATTTTTTAAGAAAAGGTATTTTTATGCTTCAAAAATCCATTTAATAACATAAAAATTTCATATTTTCTGTACTTACCTTTTTTGCTCCATTTTTAATAAATAAGTTCCATTAACTTTGGAGCATTAAAATATAAGATTTACTCCATTGAAGCATAAAAAAATTCGTTATTCTCAAAATTTGAATTTGACTTTTAAATTTGAATTGTAAATGATTGCAGTATATTATATGCTTGCACTTTTTTATTAATTGTAACATCTGCTTTTCAATTTTTTACAACTACGCGGTATTGGCCGAGTTCTTGATCAAAATATGGCCGAGTACCGAGTAGTTACCGAGTACTCGGTGCGTCTCTAGCATGCATGCTGCAACAGGGAAACAGACAAAAAAAATTTTAAAGTTAATGACAATGTCTGAAAAATATCTACTTGCAAAACTCTAACTTGCAATAATCTATTCTATTGTGCTAGTGATTAAACTTTCCATGGCTGTAATTCCGTGATCAAAATACAAATATGCTACAATCCCACAAAGCTTTTTTTTAAAATGGCTTCTTTTGGTATTTCTGCTTTATTTTCGTTCACGTGGAATAGGAATGAGGCTCTTTTCCGTTACGATTAAAATCTGTAATTAACGTGCACCTAACATACTTGATTAAAAATTTATTTTAAAATAAGGGAGAAGAAGAAGGAGAAAGCTATAAAGACATATTTTTTAAAGTTTAAAACATTTTCAATCAGGAGTGCCAGCGCCAAATCTTTCTGCGATGCTCGAGTACACTGTTAAAACTACAGGTTGCATTCGGCACCTTTTAGGGGTTGAACGCTTGACCACCAGCGGCACCCAATACGGAGCCGAAATGGTACCTCTAACTAGGGTGAAAAACAGGCACCTTTTAAAAAAAATAGGCAGCTGGGGTGAGAAATAATCAATCTCAAAGAAAGAAAACGGCAAATCAAAAGTCCCGAAAAAATTAAACGCAACCCTCCATAAATACAACTAAAATCCCCCCCCCCCCCAAAAAAAAAAAGAAGATAAATCGCCATATAATAATCAAAAGGGGAATTTTTTACCTCAAAACAAAAATAAAATTTTATTTAGTCACATCCGAGAAAAAAAACCTGGCAACCTTCTGAACGCTAATTTAAAATGAGATCGTACAAACAATAGTGTTCCGATGTAAAAATAGAGTTCCATTAGGCTTAGCAGTGCTTTTTATTTTTTTCCCGGTGATTTAACGGCCTTTTTTTTTTTTTTTTTAATTCGAAAGAAATGAATGAACTGTATGGGAGTTTTTACGCGTGTTTTCGATGGCGCCAAAATCGAACTGATCGGATAGTTATTTCGGGTAGAAAGAGCCATTTCATGTCATTTTCGGGCCCTAAAATTAAAATTCGAATAGTTCGGTTCTTTTTTTTCATTTGAACCCCCCCCCCCCCTCCCCTACGTTCCTTCTCGGGTGCCCAAGCACCTCCCTGCTAAATTTGGTCCAGATCCGACGAAAACTGTGGATTAGTATAGGGTACATATATACACACACACACATATATATATACACACACACACACACATATATTTGTTTTATTTATATACGAGCTGCGTTGCCCTACTTTGCACGGTCTACCTCGAAAATAAAAGTTGGGTCAAGTGACGCATGCTCAACAATCAAACTTCAATTACAGAAAAAAAATACTACAAAATTTCCCGTCAAAATAATCATTCTCAAAGAAAGAAAACGGCAAATCAAAAGTTCCCGAAAAAATTAAACGCAACCCTCCATAAATACAACTAAAATCCTGAAAAAAAAAAGAAAGAAAAATCGCCAAATAATAAAAGGGGAAAATTTTACCTCAAAATGAAAACAAAATTTTATTTAGTCACAACCGAGAAAAAAAACTGGCAACCTTCTAAACGCTACTTTAAAATGAGATCGCGTAAACGATAATTTTCTGATTTAAAATTTCTGTTCCATTAGGCTTAGCAGTGATTTTTAATTTTTTCCTGGTGATTTTAAAGCTTTTTTACTTACAAAAAAGGAAGTATTGTATTCACGAAAAAAAATTATCTCAAAATTCGGACTTAATTTCCTTTTTGCTCACCCACGAATGAATATTGAGTTTTTTTTTCCAACCCAACCACACGCGAATAAGTGCCTATAAACACCCGAAATATCCATTTTGACATTCCCCGAGTTAATTGCAACGACTTTTCTCGTGACGTCCGTATGTTCGTAAGTGTGTATGTATGTCACATAACTCAAGAACGGTATGTCCTAGAAAGTTGAAATTTGGAACGTAGACTCCTAGTGGGGTCTAGTTGTGCACCTCCCATTTTTGTTTCATTCGGATGTTCCAAAAGGGGTCTTTTACACCTTTTTTTTGGGGGGGGGGAGGGAGTCAATGTTAATTCAATGCAAACTCTAGTAGTAGTAGTAAACTCAAGCTTTTGGTCGCCAACTTTGCGACAAATTTGGCGTTTTTTGAGCAATCACGATTGCTAATTGTTTTCATTTGACCGTCCTTGATGCCTGGTTCCTTTTTCAACCCCCTAAGTTCCTACTCGGGTGCCCAAGTACCTCCCGGCCAAATTTGGTCCAGATCCGACGAAAAGTGTGGATTTGTATAAGGAACATACATATACACACATATTCTTTATATATATATATATATATATATATATATATATATATATATATATATATATATATATATATATATATATATATAATGTGTGTGTGTGTGTGTGTGTGTGTGTGTGTGTAACGGAAACAAACTGTTGATTATATATAATTAGCGACGATTATTCATAATTTTCAATAGACTTGGTAAATATGATTATCAAATTTACTAGTTTATTCACATAATTTCCTATTCTTCGTGGATATTGCAATAAATTAGGATCATTTGTGGAGTAATGAGATCTTAATTACAAAAATTGAACATTTTCAAGCAACACAAGAAAACTCAATCGTCTAAAAAAAGAAAAATGTCTCGGTTGCAATTAAAATTTCTAATAATATTTCAATTAAAAACTGAAATGTGCCTTTTTTCGTACATAACTTTCATTTCTTACCTTGGAAAATGTATATTAGATAATAGTATTAATTCTATAAAAAAAAAATTTATATTATTAACTATTTAATTTTTACCTAAACAAAACGGAACTTCAAATTTAATTACATATTTAGAATTCTAGATAATGTCAAAGTCTTGAAAATTAAAGATCTGAAAGTAAATGCACAACACACAAAGCCTCCATACCAAAAAGCAAACTAAGTCAATATTCTAAAGAAAAACATTTTCTTGTAGGATAACCTATTCGGACTCATTCTGCTATAACCTTCAGAGAATTATTACCAACTTTTTCACTAAACTTCATTTTCAAAGGCATCGTTGTGTGTGATATATCTAATCCTTCCAGAAAGATATGATTATTTTTAATTAATATTGCTAGTTCTGGAACATTGTCAAGCAAAATATTTGTTCTATACAAATTGAGCTGATTTTTAGTAAAGCTATGGACTTTTATTATATTCACCACTACTAGTCAAGGAATATAGTTGATAAATATTAAATACTAGTAGTACCCACACGGCTTTGCCCGTAGTAGAAAATTAAAAGGTCTTATGGTTCGCCTGTATAATTACAAAAAATGTATGGTGAATTTTTCACCAATTGGCTTACACCATGTTATGGTTCCACGTTATGATAACTTGGTAATTTACTCGTCCATCGTATGATAATTTTGCTCGTGAAAATGTTCTTAAAATTGGAATAGAAAAAGAAAAAATCGAATTTTCGAAAAATTGCTTCGAGGTGCACACCCCACGCTACAAACTAACTTTGTGCCAAATTTCCTGAAAATCGGCCGAACGGTCTAGGCGCTATGCACGTCACAGAGATCCAGACAACCAGACATCCTCCAGACATTCAGACAGACTTTCAGCTTTATTATTAGTAAAGACTATTTCCCCTGCTTTGACGCTTAGTGAATGACAGTAATTTTTGATCGTGTTTGTGGGAAGCTTTCTTTTCTATTCTTCTGAAATTACATTACACCACAAACTGTCTGAAGCCTGTAATTTACCCCAAAGAAAACACGTGAAATGGAATGTTTTACCTTTTTCTTTAGTATTGTTAATCACCGCAAGGTAGCGTATTCGAGCTCTGGAGTTGCGAATAGGATTTGACCGTTTTTTAAATAATTTGACTAATTTTAATGATTTTAAAAATTTATTTTAATCGGTGCGCTTTTATTATTTACGGCTTCTGCCGATGATATCACAAATGATGAAATGCCATTCACTGTTGCCATTCGTAGAGCGTAATATTTAATTCGCATTTTTACTCAAGTGTAATGGCAACGATATGGTTGATAACAAGCGTAGAGTGCAATATTTAATTCGCTTCTTGATTACAATAACGTGAAAACGCAGTACACAGATGCGCTTACGTACATCATTTGTGACGTCATAAAGACTACGTCTTATTTTCAAAATCGGACATGTTAAAAAAATTTATTTAAAAAAAAAAAATTATCGGGAAAATGAAAGTTTTTTCTCGCTTCATGTTATTATTATTATTATTATTATTTTTGCTTATTCAATCAATTTCAATGACTAAAAATAGTACTTTGACTGAAGGAAACAACCCCATTTTGAATAATCTCTGCGGAATATGTATAATCGCCAGATTAATCTCGTTCTACTGCACATACACTCAGGAGAGGGAAATTTCATGATTTACTCGCCACTTCCCCTAATGTGGCTAGTGTATTTTAAGTGAATTGGTTTATATTTTTGCAAATTTCACATCGAGATATAAATCGCAATCACTGTACTTGGCGGTATTTTTTTTTAAATTAATAATTTAATAAAGAAATACATAAATAAAAATGGCATTTCGAATTTTTTTCCCATTATAAAATGCGGTAATTTTTACAAAATAACTTCCACATTTAAACGGGGGTACTTATATTAAAACAGCATTGAAAAATATATCACCTAAATAATTTCAAAAACTTATCGAATAGAACTCTAAAGAAGAAAAAAAAATGTTCTTTTTAGAACGGATTTCGTCGATGTCACAGAGATACAAGACCAACACACAAAACGACAAAGAATATTAGGGGGGATTCAGTAATTTATTGCCTGTCATTGAGGCAGAGCGGAGGAACGGAGAAGCAGCAGACAAGACCCTGAAGACCCTGGGGGGAGAAGAGAAAGTGGTCCCTCGAAGTGGGAGGAAATGGGTGTGGTCTGGTGAAAGGCGTGTTTTTCGCAGTTTTTCACAATTTTTCGAAAACAAGACTTTACTACGTGGAGAATATCAATAGAACAAATTGTCGCAGAAATGAACTTAAAATATTTTTTTAAAGAGAAATGTTCAATCTCTTGCGCTCCTTTTTCAGTTTTTCCATATCATTTTTCAAACGTGTGAAAATAGTCGTTTAAAGTTTTAAAATGTTATTAAAAAAATTTCAAAATAACTACAGAAAAAATAAAAAAGAGCATATCTAGTTCTAAGTCATAGCCATCGTTTAAAACAAACCGCGTGAAAATATTCCAGTAATTTCTCGTGTTATGCTTTGCATAGGTAGCAGATTTTCCCGTAGAGAAAGCATTAGCGTCGAAAACCAAGATGGAGGGTATAGAAGAGCCTTAAGATAAGAAAATCATTTTTTACATGTTTTTCTTTAACTGTTTTGATTTAAATTTTTAAAGCATATAATGCAAAAATGTCCATGGCTTTTGAGGAACAGTGTACTTGGTAATAACTCCCTGCACCCACGCGCGTGCGTACCACGTCCCGCTGGAACCCCATCGAAGTTCTAAGAAAACGGCAATAAATCGCACTTCACCAAGCGCACAAGTGTCTTCCTTTTTGTTTCGACTATTCTGGCGCGTGGAGCAAGAGAAGCTGGCGATTACACGTGCTTCCGTTTCTTCACTGTTTTGCGCTTGGAATCAAATGGAGGGTGTTGAGGAGCCTAGCTCCCTGGCATGAGGTCATCTCCTGAGGTCCATTAACGGGTGGGCGGGATCTGTTGGTAATATTTTTTGCTCCCCCCGTCACTTGATCTTGGAAGGGTGTTTGGAGAAATCAGATGGTTCACTCCTCCCCCCCCCCCTGTCTGCTGCTTTCCACTTTTCTGGGTTTCATCCAGATCCTATTTTGTAAACAAAATTGTGACTGCAAATAAAAGCAGGCCCGGACTGGCCATAGACTTGACCGGGACATTTCCCTGTGCGCCCTCTCGAAAGGCGCCCTTCTATTGTTTTCTTATTTTCCAAAACAATGTTTTGCATGTGAATATTTTCACATGCAAAATCAATGTTCTTCTTATTTATGTAAACGTTCCCTTTTATTTCCCTCATAAAGGCAATGAGTCCCCCCTCGTTTCGTAAACGGTCTGCTTACTCCCTTTTGTGGCTTATCTTTTGCTCCAAGGTTCAGTTCTGAGGACAAAAACGGACCCATGGTGTTTCCCCAATAAAAAAGGGATGTGAGGGTGAAAGTGACAGCACACATATCTATGGTCAAGAATGGTTTGATTTATTGACTAAGTTGCTGTCAGAGCGGATAGCTGGCATGACTCCCTATTCTGATAACGATCATGAGTGCAATGAAGCAAGTAGGATTACAAATAATGTCAATTTTTGAAATCGGCGCATTAAAAATAGTGTTATGTCGAAATAAGCCGCATAAAGACAATATTTTAGTGGATGGATGCACACAATGACAGATGTCGCATTTTTAGTCGCTTCACAGAAAAAAAAAAAAAAAAAACAGGACAGGACTGTACGGTGATTCCTAGACTTTGAGTCAAGGCGCCCTTTTGGGAACTTTGACTTTTGCATGGCGCCCTTCCCAAAATAAAAGTATGACTCGTAACTGACAGTCAAAAATAAATATGATTCTTGTATCTGCATTGACTAGCCCTTATTTATCCTACAGAGGTTCTGCAAAAAATGGAAAAAAGTTTAACAAATAATGAGTCTATATTAGTTGAGAAAAAAAAATAGTAAAATTTCGAAGGGGTCCTAGGAGGACTGCAGTGCTTCCCGGGGCACATTTGGGGAATTACTGGACTAAACACAATAAAGATGCCGAAAAGTTTTAAAGATAAAACATTTTTCGATTTTAAACTAAGTTTTGTCAATTAAAATCATAACAAAAGTTCAAGTTCTTTGCCGTTGGCAAGCTTTGTGTTCAAAACATATTCCAGTTTTTGTAACTGGATTTAATTCCTTCACTGTCTTAGTGCACAAAGGAGAGGGGTCATGGCATAACCTTTGGCACTGAAATTTTTAGGGGATCACTTAAGATTTTTTAAATCTCATGTTAAAGGTTACGTTTTCGGGGGAAGGGGCGCTGCGTAGGATTTGGAGGGAGTTCGTCATTGCCCTGGGGGGGGGGGGGTTGTTGCCCTTTGTGTAAGCTACAGTACTACCTTAAAAATATTTATAGTTGAATTTCTGCATAAAATCGTTATATTATTGCATTTTATGCTGCCTTCCTTTAGCCATATCATTTTGGGAAGTTTTTTAATCTGTGTTTTCCCCTCATATATGAAGCTCGATACCGTCCCCCTCCTTGTGAAAGTTATTACTAATAAATTTTGCCTCAATGAAACATTACAAATCATTATGAGCGAAACGAAATTTGAGTTTGAAGAAGGAATGCATAACGATGTCGGAAATAAGTAAAACGCAAAGGTATTACTAGTGGCGTCGCGAAAGGGGGGTCCGCCAGACCCCCCTTTCGCGATGTGACCCAGACAGGTCACATCCGGGGGGGTCCGCCCCGGATGTGACCTGTCTGGGGGGGTGATACCCAAACTGTAATTACAAGTTTTTGAAAAATACGGAGCTGAAATGCATTTTCAAGAGTACTAATTTAAAAATTTTCCAGGGGGTGGGACCGCCCCCTGGAAAATTAAATATTAAATTGGAAAATTAATAAATTTAAATTGGAATAAATTTAAATTAATAAATTAAATTTAAATTGGAAAATTAAATGTTGTGCTCTGACAATGGCATCAATGAATGGCATTTCATCATTTGAGATATCATCGGCAGAATCGTAAACAATGAAAGCGCACCGATTAAAGTAATTTTTTAAAAATATTAAACTTACGCGAATTATTTAAAAAATGATCAGATCCTATGTTTTTAAGCATGCTCTTTCAGAAAAAAATACTTTTAAAATTTTGGAAACGACCCCTTTAAAAATGCTTTTGATCCTCATTTGCAATCATTTAAAGAGCACGAAGTAAGATCAGAAAAGGAAAGAACAAAAAGAAAAAAAGAAAAATGAAGTAGTAGTTACCGGCTCCCGGTTAAATTATATTTCAATCTTGAAATTCAGGTAAAGCTTCTGAATCGTCAGTAGCCAGAAATTTCCTACAGGACGGGGTTTCGGTCAGTCCCGCAGTATCGTTCTTAATTTCATAACAGATTTTTTTGTTCCAAGTTAAGGAAGGATTCCTTTTTTCAGAGCCACATAATCAGGTTTCGGAAAACAACCCGAGTTCAGGAAATCAGAATCGGAAAAATGTTCGTTCTGTGGCTCGGTGTCTTCTGTCGCAAAGGTTATTTAGATTTTTAGTACTCGCTCGTTGCTTCACGTCTGTAGTGCCGTTATTCCTTGGCGTTCATTGCTTTCGTGGCGACTACGCTGACCACTAAACAAGGCGACCGGATCTCCAAATTAAAATTTGTGTTTTTTATTAAAAGTTAGTGTATAACAATTACAGCTGGTGCCCACATGGGGGGCGGGGGGGGGGCATGCAAGGGCGCCCATATGCAAAATTTTAAGGGGGGTGGCTCAAATATTTTCTCTATAGTTTTACAGGATATTTCCCCCATAGAAACAGATTTCAGTACCGATTAGAGTTATTAAAATTTGACATTTTTTATAACTTATTCATTAATGACTGGAGTAGAAATGTTTTTCCATTGTTTTCAAAAAAAAAAAAGTATTAAAAGCGAGGAAGTTCTAATTTAAAAGGGTGGGCTTAAGCCCCCCCCCCCCCGTATGAGTGCCTTTGGTGTCATGGCACAGAAACCTGAAACAGTAAAACCTGTCATTAAAAGTTTGTGTATAACAGTTACAGGGGTGCTTACTTGGGGGGGGGGTGTTAAAAGCTAGTGTATAACAGTCACAGGGGTGCTTACTTGGGAGGGAAAGGAGTCATGGCGCAAACTGCGCCATTAAAATTTTTAGGGAGGTTGTTTTGAGGAGTATTTTTCTTATTTCGGGGGAGGGAGATCTTCGTGATATTTAGGGGGTGCTCCTTCGGTCTTGGGGAGACGCCCCAGCGTACGTGGTACCTTTCATCAAAAGTCATTGCCAATAAAATATTTTCTTGATTCTTGTGCAAAGAAGCTGTTCCTTTGTATGACAATACCGATAACACTTCTCCAATCGTCTTTCAAGTATTTCGATCGATTAATAGCATTCCAAATGTGCCGATGCTTTCTTTCCATCTATAGGCCATGTGGCTTTTCTCATTACTTTCTTTGAGAAGCACCGCGCTGTGGGGCGTTCACACCCCACACTTCGTGATATAAATAAACAACTGAAGTTCGAATGTCTCTACGGAAACTCACTTGTAGCTAGAAACTCGTTTAACAGATCGGTTTGCGTCAAAATGACCACGTGCTGTTTACTACAATTTGAAATGCTCAGTCTTCGACTTTGAATTAGAGATTACTCGCCAAATAATTTCTCAGATAATGAGGCAAATGTTCGATATTCCGACAGTCTCGTACTCGTAAAAACATCAACGCCTGGCACGAAATGGTGTAAAGGGACGTTAATCTCACAATATCAAAAGCGTAAATTTAATGATTTTCAACAGTTAGACATCCCTAGTTCCCTACAGTTGGGCTCGGAAACCTGTAGCTAGCTAACCGCATGTTTATCACTTAAACGATGCTTAGGACTCTTAAATATGGTAATATATTTTTGAAAAGTACCTGCAAGAGTGCCATTTGCAGGGGCGGACTGGCTAATTTTGACCCAGTTGGCAAAATCACATTTAGAGATTATTTAAAAAAAAACCGTACTCCACTATTAAGGAAAACTACACACGCCCTACGCCTATACCATGTTCCAAAGTAAAAAGATATGTGACAGATTAGAGATATATGTGCTCTGACAATAAAAACTCTGAAAATTTAAAAATAAAATAAAATAAAAATAAAAAAAACCAATAAAATAAAGAGAATTCCGGGGATTTCTTCCTCGGAGGAAATTTTGAAAAATAGATATAAAATTTTGCATTTGGACGCATTATAAGGGATAGTTAGAACTACAAAAATATCAGAAAAAAAAATAGCCAAACAAAACTTTTTTTGAAGTTTTATACTTTTTTGCACATTAAGATAATTTACAGTAAAAATTGCTTTTTGTTTGACGAATTAATGACAGCAATCGACATAAAGAAATTGAGAGGGAAGAGAAAAGACAATGGAATGTGTGTACCTTGTTCGCATCGGCTTTCGGTACAACTTGTTTTTTTATCACTCCTCCAGTTCAACCCACCGACACGACAATGGGGTTGTTTCTTTTAGTCAAAAGTATCGTACTTTTAGTCCCTGAAATTTATAGAATAAGTAAAAAAAAAAAAATTAAACTTTGACATCTTGAATTCAAATTATGTTTTTCGCAATCACGAATGTGTGTGTGTGGGTAGTTGTGCGTATGTGTAGATGTGTGTGTATGTGTAGGTGTCTGTATGGGGGTATGCGTGTGAGTATGTGTTTGTGTGTAGGTGTATGTGGGGTATGTTGTTGTGTGTTTGTGTGTGCGGGGGGGGGGTACGTTTATGTGTGTGTAGGTGTGTGTATGTATGCATGTGTGTGTAGGTGTATGTGGGGTATGATGTTGTGTGTGGGAAGGGGGGTATGTTTATGTGCGTATGTGTGTGTGTGTAGGTGTGTGTATGTATGCATGTGTGTATGCATGCAGGTAAGTGACGCAACCTGGAGACGGTATTGTCTAGAGGAGCAGCATCGTGAGGAGCCCGTCGGCGGTGATGCTGCAGGGGGTGCTGGCGAAAAAATAAAATCATAGGAATCCAAAACAGTAAAGTGCGAACAATTAGCAATCATGATTGCTCAAAAAAAAAAAAAAAAAAAAAACATGGAGCGAGAAAAAAGCTTTCATTTTTCCAACGTCTAATCCTGAATTAATTTTTTAAAATATCCGATTTTGAAAATAAGGCGTGGTCTTTATGACGTCACAAGTGATGTACTTTGGCGCATCTGTCTACCGCGTTTCCACGCTATGATAATCAAGAAGCGAATCAAATATTGGGTTCTACGCTTGCTATCAACCCTATCGTTGCCAATACACGTGAGTAAGGAAACGAATTAAATAGTGTGCTCTGTGAATGGCAACAGTGAATGGCAGATCATCATTTGGAATGTCATCGGCAGAAGCGTAAACATTGAGTCTGCGCACCGATTAAAGTATTTTTTTTTCTTCTAAATATTAAACGTAGTCAAATTATTTAAAAAAGTGGTCAGATCCTATGTTTTTCAGCATGCTCTTTCAGACAAAAATACTTTTAAGATTTCGGAAACGACCCCATTAATTAAATATGAAATAATCAAAAGTAAAAACTGCTTTGAAAGAAATGGCGTACAGATTAAGAAAATAGATAACCAAAGAGTAATTAACTGCTTATTTGGACAGTTCGCAATTTATACATTTGTTAACAAATAAAATTGAAGTACACTTTGCTTAGAGGAGTTTCAAAGACATATCTATGTATAGTTCTTTTCAAGCACTCTAGAACAATTGAAGTTATTAAAGACACTCCATTTGGGGCTGTCGCCGCCACTGCTGTTTATCAGTTCTTGATTTAGAAGGGGTAACCCTCCTAAGAGCAAGAGCGCACCCCCTCAATTTCGCGGAGATCCCTTCCCAAGTAAGACCAACCTAAAAATGAAAAATACCCCTCAAAACAACCCCCCTAAAAATGTCAATGGCGCCATGACCCATGTCTGCGCCATGACCCCCCCCCCCCCAGGTGGTCACCCCTGGCGTTTAGTGAAAAACAATGGGAGTAGTGCACCCCCGAAATATAAGTATACATTATTATAAGTATATTTGAGGTTATTTTATTTATGATTATATCTGTGAAAATAAGTTGAACCATACGGGAAGTTGAACCATTTAATGAAGATCTGCGATGTGACTCTGACTATATGCAAAATGCGATGTTTCCCCAGTTTTGCTGAAAAATAATTAAAAAAATTGTGTAAAAAAAAAGAAAAAAAATCTAATTTGAATTCTGAATTTTTGAATTCAAATTATGTTTTTCGCAATCACGAGTTGCGACAAGACCCTACTCATTAGAGTTATTGTTTCTTGAAATGGCTCCCTCCCCCCAAGCATGTCCCTCCTCCTGGGTGATTATGTGTGTGTGCAGACTTAAGTGTGTGTACGTAGGCCTGTGTATGTGTGTAAAGGCGCTCACGCGTTGGCGAGTGTGTATGAGCATGCGTGTGAAGGACATGGACGCCACCACCCAGCAGAACTGGATTCCGGGGGACAGTGGTCAGGACCAGAGCAGCCGCGCCTGTGTGCGGTGCTGCTGCTGGTCCGCCCACCGGCGGACCAGCAGCAGCACCGCCCAGCTGGTCCAAGCTGAAAAATAATCCCAACGTCAAGGACTGTCAAATGAGAACAATAAGCAATCGTGATTGCTCAAAAAAAAACCTAGAAGAAAAGATGGATTTTGATGATTTTTGAAATATTTTACGGGGTAAATACCCTCTTACGGAGTACAATACCCGCCACTAATAAAATCACTGGATTATAAAATCAGCCGCTTTTTAAAATCAAATCTGGAAGAACAGAATCATTGCAATACCAAAACATGTTAAAACCATCTTTTAATAAAATCACTATGGCCGTTTTATAAAATCAAACTTTTGGACATCATACGTAAAAAATTGTTAAAGCGCCACCAAGAAGTGAAGGAATCGGCTTCAGAAGATGAGAATATCTCAGAGTCAAATTTGCCTTTTCATTTTCAATAGGTCAGAAAAGCGCTTGATAATGTAAGATGCACTTTAGAACAGAGGAAACTATATTGAACGTTAGAAAACACTTTGTAAACCTTCAAACGATATTGAATCTTGGCTCTCCCAATTCTGTTAAGCAAACAACAATACACCTACATTTTAAGATCCTTGTGCAAGTAATTATAAAAAAAAATGTACCTCATATTTAGTTGATAACTGTATTTTGAAATACTTAAAACAGAAATAAATGAAGTAATTCAATTCATTTTCAAATTATTTAAACTTCAAAACATTTTATTTTTTTGAATGCCGGTTAATAAAATCAGCCGCTTTATGAAATCAAATGTCCACCGAACGAATGCGATTTCAATAAGCGGCGGGCACTGTATATCCTCTTGATTCTCCCGACATGCTCCAAATGTTCATGCTTTTGAACTTCGCACCTTTCTAGCCAGGCCCGGCGACAGGATTCTCGGGCCCCTGTGCAATTAACAAGTCCGGGCCCCCAGATAGTAGCCCCTCGCAATACAAAAACTAGAAAAATTAGTTAATAAAAGTTATCAGTTAAATTAAACTTCAACTTAAAGAAATCATTTTCTTTATAAAAAAAAAAAATATTGAGTGGTATGTAATGCAAATTTAACAGCTTAACTCGCGTTTTTTTTTTAAGTTTTGGATGAATGATGTACACAAAGAAAGTTTCCCCAAACAAAAGCTTAGACATGAATTCTACTTACATGATTCACCCAAAGTATTTTGAGGTGTTACAAAACACTTGGTAATAATTTCATTAAGCAAGTATGGATTGTTTTAGTTAAACAATTAATTTACTAATATCTGAACAATGAATGCATCATAAACTAAAAGTGCTAAATAATGTGTCGTAAACAGATATACAAAGTAAAACAAATAATCATGATCGGAAAATTTTGACGCTTCTGCTTTTTTTTTTTAATAATTTTAAGTTTTGGTTTCTTAATTGGAAAAAAAATAATAAATAAACAGGCCCGACGAGGGGCCATGTCATTTTAGTTGGAGACTAGGGGCCCGGGCCTTGGGGGGGGAGGCGGCGACACTGATGAAAAAAAAAAAAAAAGAAGGAAGAGAAAAAAAGGAAAGAAAAGAAAAAAAAAAGAAAGGAAGAAGGGAAAACGGAGAGGGGGGGGGGACTCCGAATAAGAAAAACGTAAAGATGAAGTAAAATTTACTCTTGGTATTTACTGTTGTGGCACTGAAAATAGTGTTAATTGTTTTCTAGTAAGCAGTTTTGATTTTTTCTCTCCCCCCCCCCCCACTTTCTTCTTTTCTTCCTTTTCTCTTCCTTTCAACCCCCTTTTTCTTCCTTTCCTCCTTTTTTCCTTTCCTTCTCTTTTTTTTTGGGGGGGGGGGGGTAGGAAGGCCCGGCGACATGACTGACAAGGGGCCCGCCTTGGCTTTCTGCGGCCCTGTAAATGAACCATAAAAAGGGGGGGGGAATGTCGCCACTGATCACACTATTCTGCAGCGACAATCGTCCAATGATAAACCAATGATGAAGTCAGACAAATTTCAATCGCATGGAAACAGCTGCGAAACCAACAAAAAAAAATTCATATTTCTTGTAGTTTTACGCGCGAAGCGCCATGAAAAATGTGTATGCTACAGAAAATTGTGCCTTATAATCACATAAATGAACGAAATGTATCACATTTTACGGATCACACAAGTAGTTTTATAAAGTTGATTTGAGAAATATGTTGCACATAATTTCGGGACAAATCAGTTCGAGAAGTCGAATTTCGGGACAAAGTTAAGACATTTACAAATTCAGGACAAAGTTAAGACATTTCCAAATTCAGGATAAAGTTCTAAAAGTCAGGAGAATCCTCATAAGATCAGGACATTTGGGCACATCATTCCTAAGTTTCGGAGAGGAGGGGCTCGAGTCCATATCTCTCACCTTTTCTGTGCCATTGCGCCAAATGAAACGTAATGATTTAAAGATATCCGAGAGGTTCCGCGCCAATTAGCTTCAGTTAGAGCAAAATTCGTTCACATGAGACGTCTGATTGATTCGACAGCGACTTGGAAGATAATTTTTTAGAAGGATTCAAGTATGTAGTTCTCCTATTATTCATTAAGTGCTTAATGTTTGAATATTAGTTTTAAATATAGTTCTTTCCTTTAAGAAATTGTAGTGTTCTATATCGAAAAAAATAAATTTATTTATTTGAGTCCTTAAGTACAGTGCTATTTTGAAAGTTATTTATTAGGGTTAGTCAAAAAAGCTTTTTTTCAGCTAGAGTCCAGATGTCCAGAACACCCCTACTTTTTTTAGTCTTACTAATAGTATGCTCTAAAATGTTCAGCTTCTTACTCCAATTTTTAAGAGGGTGCTCAATGACAACCCCCCCCCCCCCCCCCCCCCCCCTTTAACATGAGCCGTAGCATAGAAAATGTCTCAAATTTAGAAACGTTTAATAATTTCCCCAGCTGCTTTTTTGTAAATAATTATTTTATTGCAATGTATATGCATATTACTCGTGTATATTATAATATGTAGCGTTGTTTTTTCAGTTCAATGCACTTTTTTAACCCTCCTCCTCATACTTATGATATTTCGGGGAGGGGGTGGAGCACCCTCTTTCAGTTGAAACAGGAAGCTGAAATTCTTCCAGTGTAATTGCTAGCCACAAGTCTAAAACTATTGAGGGGTGTCTCGTTGTCTAGGAGAAACTTTTTTTTACATGTATTTTTGAACTATCCTAGTCACTGTCTGACCACGGATTGTATGGAAAGACAAACATCCATTTTTCAGTCAGAAACAAATCTAGTTTTAGCGATGCCAGCTTTTGCAGAAGCAAGAGTCTCATTCAAATGAGCGGAATACCGGCATTAAATTTTTACTTTTCCCCCTCATTCAGATAGATTCTTATCTGGACGTTTGAAAATTCCATACAATCCGTGGTTGGATAGTATCATGTGATTAGTTAATAGTGTGATTTTGTACTTTGCCACAATTAGATGTCATATTTAAAAACTTTTAATCTACTTTTATGTGTAAATGTATCATTGTTATAATATTTTACCGATTAAGGAAGTAGTAGCCGCCGTTCTGAGGATACTTGATTTTATAAAGCGGCTGATTTTATAAACCGGCATACCTACATTTGAGAAGTGATAGGGTTTTGAAGTTTAAATACTCTGAAAAGGAAAAGAATGACTTCATTCATTTTTGCTCCAAGTGTTCCAAAAGGAACTAAGGCAGAAGGGATGTGTGTGATCAAGTTAAAACTTAGATGATAACTAGTACAAATGGTAGGTCTCGTCTGTCTTGGGGCGAGAGGTAGTACTAGTAGCCCTGGTAGTTGCTGCTGTATAGCATGACTTAGAAAAACTTTTCAATGAAAACCTACTTAGAACCAAAAATTTAAACGCGTTTTACTCGCAACTTGAAAATGTTCATTTACTACATCCCTTTGCTTCTCACTGTCGTCATTGTCATTTTAACTAAACATGAGGTTCATTTTTCTTTTAAATTTGCATCAGGGTCTTAAAATATTATCGTATTGTTGTTTAATAGAATTTGAGAGCAAATATTTAATGATGTTTAAGGGTTTACTAAATGTTTTTTAACTTTCAACCTTACTTTGCTCTAAAGCGCACCGTACATCATCAAGCGCGTTTCTGACATTTATTGAAAAGGAAAATTTGACACTTAAGATATTCTGAGACCAATTTCTTCTCTTCTTCTCTTCTTGGTGCTTCTTTATCAATTTTTTACGTATGATGTTTAAAAGCTTGATCTTATACTGTTTGACCATCGATTACTTGGGAAGGCTAATATCCGGTTTATAGGCGGAAATGAACGTATCTATTAGTTTATAGGGATGTTAGTTGGTTTCTTTTTAGATGTGCACTTTTGCCTCTCTAATATTTAGCCTTTGTTTTGTAAAAATGAAAATTGGCTCACAGCAACATTTTTTAAATCTAAAGTATATTCGATCTATTTTCTCATGACAAAAATTAATTGATTTATTTAATTCACAACAAAGTTTTGAGCTTGCCATTTTGCTTTTACGTTCCTGCACGAAATGAAAATATTGTATTTTCCTTTTGTTTCCATTGGTAACTATTTTTGTTTCCCCATATTTTATTTTTGAGAATACAATAAATGAATAAGGCACTAGTGACATTATAAAGCTCGTGCATCAAAATCCCATCGTTATTTTCCCTTCACCCCTGCTAGAGTCATTCGAATGGAATCGTCTTTACTTGGCAGATTGCCGAATTACATACAATCCATGTTCAAACAGTAAAACGGCCGTAGTAAGTGATTTTATTAACGGATGGTTTCAACATATTTCACATAGTGTAATAATTCTGTTCTCCCAGATTTGATTTTAAAAAGCGGCTGATTTTACAATCCAGTGATTTTAAAAGTGGCAGGTATTAGGGTCACCCGAGGGGGGGGGAGGTTCTAGGGGGTATGGAATTCACCCACAAGAGAAGGGGTTTGGGGGGAATTCCCCCGGAAAATTTTCAGAGTTTCGTTCCTTGAAAATGTTATTTTCTATCATTTCTGATGTGTGTAATTTGCATGAACCAGCGATATGGAAGATTTTCAAGGTCCGACCTTTACCGAATCTAAAAATCGGTACACAAATTTTCTGGTTCAATGACACCCTGTCATTTGCCATAAAGGATGGTGAGCTGTTCAGTGAGCATTTATTGCTTGTGACTATAAATTCGAAACCAATTTTTGAAGTTCACCGAACTTGTCTCTTACGCTTGACGCGATAGCAGTCCTCTTAAATCCCAAAAAGACAAGTCTAGGCACCTGACAACATGTTTTAGTAAATTAATTAGGGTCTTTGCCTTGATATCTAGAATTTCATAAAGGCCTACTAGTTCCTAAGAACTTTACAATTGCCACTGACACTCCTCAAGCAAAAAAAAAACTCCTCAAGTAAAGCACTGACCACTTCCTCTATAAAAAAATCACACACACACAAATTACTCGGGAGGGGGGGGGGGGACGAGCCCCCTTAAGTCCCATGGAGTTGGCGCTAGTGGCGGGTGCTGTATTTTAAGGGGTCCGGGACACAAAAATCGTCAAATTTTGCAATTTTTTTTATCATGCGAAAAATTACTCCGTGTTTTTCTGCTTTAAGAGAACGTTTGAATCTTGTTTCTATCTTAAATAGAACGAAAGAAATAATTATTTTTGTTTCAGGCACCTAACTGTGTACTTAACTTTAAAACTTTAAACACGTTTTTCTCCATGATGCAAATTTTCCCGATTTCTTGCATTCAAACTCTTATAAAGTCAGGAACCGATTAAGATAAAGTAATGAAACTTGGAGCTAACCTTTTGAAACAGTTTACTTAAAATTTTATTCGGCGAATATGAAAAAAAAAAAAAAAAAAAATGTTTACTGCAAAAATTGATTTTTTTTTAAAAAAAAAGTATCTTTGGATTTTTCGAAATTTTTCTTCAAATATTTTTTATTTTTTATTGAATCAATATTTTTAATATCGCCAAATAAAAATTAAAGCTTAGATATTTGTGCGTAATTCATTTATAAAAAAATTGAAAATGGATCAAGAATTTTTTGAGTTATAGCAATTTAAAGCAACCCCCTTTTTTTTTAAAAAAAAATAATTAAATTTAAATAAATTTCTTTTTATATATTTATGTTATGATTTTGCTTATTAAATAAATGGTGAATCAGTGCAAAAAATTTCAAAACTCTAAAGTATATAATAAAATTTTTTTCAAAATTTGTCCCAGGCCCCCTTAATCGCGACAAAATTTTTCCCCCACCGAATGAATGTTGAGTGCTTTTCTAGGCTCGTCCGCACGTTCATGGGCTATTCCATTCGCTGGAACGTTCATCGCTGTATACTATAAATACGCTGTGTCATAAATACAGTAGTCTCTCGAAAATCCGAGTCTCGAACGTTCCAGGTTCCACTAAATCCGAGGAGCTTAATTTATATTTTAAATTAATATTTTATTCTCTAAAAAATTATTTTCATTAAAATCTGAAAATAGAAATTGCTGCTTAGTTACATTGAGGCGGTAACCCGACCAAGGCTGTCATTTAAAGGGGCCTGGGAGGATCATTCCCCCCCTCCCCCTGGCTTTTGAAAGACAATGTTTTCACATTTTTGAGGCGTGCTTTCTGCTGTTTGCCGATGAAATTAATTTGCATTGAGTATACAGTAGACCCTCGTTTTACTAGGATAGGATTTTGGCAGTCATTAAGAATTCTTCTCTGTCATTCTTTGAAGAGCATTAACGCATCTATGACCAGTGGCGTAGCGATAAAAAATCCTTTGGGGGGGGGGATTTTTTTCTGAATGTAAAGTAAAGCTATGCCCTCCAGTTTACACACACGCATACATTATATATATATATATATATATATATATATATATATAATTTTAGGGCTCATGGGGGGTTCTAACCCCCCTATCCCCCCCTCAGCTACGCCACTGTCCATGACCACTTGCGTCATTTCCGTGATAGAATCTTCATTCACTAACAAATCAGAAAGATCATTTCTATTGTCAAGGAATGACTCAAAATTTTCAATGTTAATGTTTTGGCTCTGTATTATCGATGTCGGTATCCTCGTTGCTTTTGACCTCCTTTATCACTCCAAAAAGTTCTTCTTCCAGTGAGTTCTCAACTGTGAGTTTAATAACTTTACTTCTGGAAAGAGCTTTGGAGCTAATCTCATAAAATGTCTCCAGTGACCCAAACTCGAGGATTAGCACGCCAAAGTGCAGTTGATTACGTGTAATCTGCAATCTTTAGGAGTTTGGATTTTGAGAGGGGGGAAAATTTTATGTTTGCATTTTTGCATCCGCGTAAAACCGAAACTCATCCGTGTAAAATAAAATGAAGTTTTCAAATCTTAAACCGCGTACAATCGAAACCGCGTAAAATAAACCCGCGTAAAACGAGGGTCTTCTTTATAGATATACCGAAGTAGCATTCACGGCTCCACATTAGGAAGAAAATCGCTAATGTTTGCAATAAGTAGCATCATGTGTTTTTACTGTAAAAGATTGCTCTTTTGTGACATAGATTGATTTAGTCTTTGATTCAGACACGACGCGGCATTACTACTTATTTTTGGACATGGGCGTCGCTGCCGGGGGGGGGGGGGGGGGGTCCAAGGGGTCCGGACCCCCCAATATTTGAGAACCTGGCCCCCTCAATATTTGAAAATTGGACCCCCTCGATAATTGTCAGGATGAAATTAATTTTTTTTTGGGAGAAATTATTTTTTTGACAAAAAAAAAAGATTTTAAACAGTTGCATAATACATTATTTACCATGTTTAATTCATATCAAACAAAACGAAGTGAACATCGAAGAAAAGAAGAAAAAAAAAAGAACTGTAAATAACAAAACAGGCGATGTGTATAGTGAACGGAAAGTGAAATCCAATGACAAACCATTGGTCTGCTCTCTGTGCATAGCTTCAGTGGAGGATGCAAGAAAGGTGAAACTTTCTTCCGAGTGCAATGTCAACCATTCACAGAGTAGAGATGTGTTAGCGGGGTAATAAATTAACAACAGGGGGATCCCTTAACCATGGCAGGAAGCCATGCCTTAACTCACAAAAAGTATCAGTAGCGGATTTAAGGGGGGGGGGGCACCCCCAAAGGATGAATTAATTTCACTATTTTATTTATTACTTTTTAATTGACCTTTCTTTTGCTTTTTTCTACGTAGTTGATTAAAAAGAACACAAAACAGATGCAACATATTTTGAATAAAAGCATTTTTGTTTGCTAAGGAAGTATTTCTGGAGTCAGAGGCCCAGAGTTGCATTTAACTCACGGGTTTTGAATTCCGTATTATCGCGATTTGTCCACTAATTCTTCTTTGATCGAATCAATAATTAGCTTTTTTTAATGTGTAGGCTCACCTAAAAGAATCATTTAGATCCAGGAACCTATTTGAGAAATAATAGATTTCTTTTTCAGCTTATAAAAAATGCAAAATGAAAGAAATCATATGGTAGTTTCTATGAAAAACCATTATTTTTAATGGAAACGGCATATGGTAATATCAATAAGTTAGCTCAACTGTATCATGGCTTTAAGAATAAATCAGCAACTGTTTTGAAATTCACACAAAAATAGTTTCTGAATTCTTCAGTAAAACTTATGTCATGAAGTGCTATGATTTTCTTTATAAATTAATTTTTAAAAAGAACTCAAGTGAGGTATGGGTTTATTTAATAACCTTGCCCTCGCGTTATAATCATTATGACAATGTTCCGAAGTAAAGCCGATCATTGTCTAGCATCTCGGTGACATTATATTGGGTTTAGTATTTAAATGACTTGAAACGTTAAAGATGTTTTCCGTCCACATTCAAAGTTTTTCGTGCATAATATTCATGTATTTAGAAGTAGACTCATCAACCTAAAGGAATCCTAATAATAATAAAACCATGCACATTTAAAAATAAAGTCATTAAAACTTTGTTATGAAACATCAAAGGCTGGCGAGAGGAGGGCTATTCAATTTCCCGTGCCCCCTCCAAAAGATTTTTCTGTATCCGCCCCTGAAAAGTATCGTATGTCCGGTCTCATATTGAAAACTGTCAGCGGCGTTCCCAGCTTGGAAGTGATTCCAGCGTATTTGTTGCTATTTGGGGGGAAACAACTGGACAACTTCGAGATACTGAAATCAGATGGACAATTCCCCTCCCCCTTTTTTTCCGGCAAGTCAGCAGAAGACGGGGATCTGAGTTTCGGCTCCTTTCTTTCTTATCTCGTTTCTCGGCGCTTGCGAGGTTCTGTTTCGAGTTTTGCAGTGTTTGTTTCTCCAATTCGATTCAATTTATGTCGACCCCGATGTCACCCAAACAAAATGAGACGCCAGACCTCTTTGGCGGTTTTTTGCAGCTGGCAAGAACACCCTGGCCAAAGGATGCTAAGAAATTCAGAAGACCTCTTTGCTGGTCAAAGGTTAAATTTGGAGTAGAAAGGGAAGGGAGAGAGACGCTTCGTGTGTTTAAAACTATTCAACACGTGGCTTCAAAGTACCTTACCGAAGCGAGGTTTCTTAAATGTGTTTGCAACATCTCAAATTTGACCGAAAAAGTGTTACGTTACAGGAAAAAAAAAGGGAGGAGTCTAAAAATTAAAGAGTCATTTCAAAAGCAAATCGTAAGCCAGACCAAATCCGAAAACCAAAAATGCCTTCCAAGAAGCTTTTAAAACGTGATAAACCGGGGGGCGGTAAAATTTCTATCTGCCTAGCGGCGGCGTGGAGCTAAATTCGACTCTTTTCCACCCCTCCCCTCTGGAGTGAGAATACCGCCTAACGCCTATGCGCCCTCAAGCCTGAACACTTTTTGTTTTTCATTTATTTTAATTTTTTTTTTCAAAAATGTATTTTATTTTTTTTACTTTTCTGGTGCAAATTCCCTTATTTTGCAAAAATTTTTTTGAAAAAAAAAAAAATCTTTTTTCCTTCCTTGAATTGAATAATGATAACAATTGTAATTTTATAAAAATATTAATCTTTATTATTATTACTAATAATAAAGCTGAAAATCTTTTTCTGGATGTCTGTGACGCGCATAGCCCCTTGACCGTTCGACAGATTTTCATGAAAATTGGCAACAGAATGCGTTCGTAGCATAGAGATGAGCTCCTCAAAGCGATTTTTCGAGAATTCGATTTGTTCTTTTTCTATTTCAATTTTAAGAACATTTTACCGAGCAAATTACCAAATGATTCTAACGTGAAACCGTTAACATGGGCGAGCAAATGAACGTAGCAAATGGGCGAGAAATTCATCAGCCAATATTTGTAAATAGGCAGGCGAACCAAATGGCCTTTTAATTTTTCTACTACGGGGAAAGCCGTGCGGGTACCTTTAGTATATTAATAAAATGAAATGATAGTAAAGTGCTTAAAATTAAAGTGAGTTTCTAATTAAATTCGAAACTGGGTTTTGCATATCCAAGCAGTGGCGTACTGGGTCAAAAATGTGTACCGGGAAAAAACACTTGACCGGCGCCTTGTTCTATTTTCGCATTCCCCCCCCCCCTCCCATTCACCAAGTTCAACTAAAAATTAAACTTGATGAACTTCCTATCCAAGGAGTAAATAATCTTCAACGCCCCAAGACAACTTAAACTTTTGCACCCCCCCCCCCTTTTTTTTGTCGAAATGAGAGAAAGTTTCTTACTTCCTTCGGAGAAAGGAAAGGAGAAGGAGAAAGGTTAGAAAGAGGAGTGTTTTTAGGGGGAGGGGAGGCTTCGAAGTTACAACTTCTAAAAATTAAACTTTGGACGAGTTTTTTTATAAATAAGAAACGAGTAAAAAGAGGAGTTTGAAGGAGAAGAGGATAGAGAGCGCTCCCTCGTCTATTTTTAAGAATTGAAAAGGTAAAGTTCAATTGTTATCTACAACCATCTTAATAAAGAGGGGGGGGGAGTCCGGGGCCCTCCCTGGGAAATTTTTTGAGATTGTAGCCCCTAAAACGCAGTTTTAGACGATCTCTAAAGATTATTCTAAAACTGCGATATCTAAAGATTATCTCTAGATTATCTTTGATAATGTTAGGGGCTGAAGAGGTTCGATGATGCTCCCAGACCTATTTCGAAATTGAAACTTTAAAAACGCAATTGTGGATTATATCCAATTATTTTAGAAAGGGTGGTTGACTCTTCCCCTAAATTGAAGCGATAAAAAGGCAATTAGACTATTTCCGGTGATATTAGGGGAGGATAGTTTCGGAGGCCCACTCTCGGGAATTTTTCGGACGTAACGCGTTTTTCGTCATAAAAACGCGAATGTAGGCTATCTTTGGTAAAGTCAGAAGGAACGGCAATTTTTCGCAGGTAAAATCTTAAAAGCACGATTGTAGGTCATTTTTGATAATGTTAAGAGGACGGGCATTTTTTCCGAATTTGAAGCTCTAAAAATTTTATTTCAGTTGACTTTCAATGATGTAAGGAAGAGGAGTTCCCGAGAGCTCTCCCCCGAACCCTTTCGAAATTCAAACCCTTAAACAAAATTTAAGACGGTCTTTAATGATTTTAGAGCGAGTGATAGGATCGTTCTCCAAGAAAGGTTTGAAGGTCAGCTCCTAAAACAACAGTTTTTAGACGAGCATTGGTAATATTAGTGGGGCAGAGAGGTTCGGAGGCTTTCCTTCGGAAATTTTCTAAAATTGAAGTTCCGGGAAAAAATTGCAGACTATTTTCGTCGATGTATTAGGCTTTTCGGGAGCTCCTCTCGGAAATCTTTTCAAAATTGAAGCCCTAAAAAACGACCATATTTTTGGACCGTCTTTGAGGATATTAGAAGGGAAGGGAGCTTCGGGAACCTCTGGAATTTTTAGAAGTTTAAGCCCTAAAAACGACTATCAATGGTGATATTAGGAGGAAGGGAGGTTCAGGGACTTCTAGAATTTTTAGAAATTTAAGTCCTAAAACCGAAATTTTAAACGATTTTGGATGATAGGGTGGTTGCGTTTCTCGAATATTTGAGTGTGGCGCTCTCCTGGAAGTTTTTTGGAATTGAAGACCTAAATAACTAATTTTAGGCCGTCTTTGGTGACTGTAGGCGATGTGGTTAGGGAACTCTTCCCCGGAATTCTTTCAAAATCAAAATTTAAAAAAACACGCTTCTCGGCTACCTTTGGCGACGAAAAACGAAGTGATATAAGGTTCGGGGACTTCCCACTCTTCCGCTTTCTTCTCTCTTTTTACGTATTACGTATTTGTTTTTATTATTGGTAAAAATGTAATGGAAAGCGCTCCCCCAGTTTTCTTTTCTAAACCCATTTGAGTGCTTTTGTTTTTCGAAAATGAAATTTTAAATTTCCAGCCTGATATTTTTATTTATTTGAAATACAAGAGCTTGCGGCTCCAAAGAGAAAACTTTTCACATTTTGGAGTGATGACTCTAGAGTCTCCCCCCCCCCCACTTTTTAAACATCAAGCCTCCTAAAACTCGGGATGAAGTTTTGGTTTAACTTCACTTTAAAACATTCAAACACTTAAAACTTATTATTAATTCATTACATTATTTAAATCTCGTTCACTTACTTTTTTTTATACTTGTTTTGGTATTTTATTTTAACTTGTTTTCTTTTTAAAACATATTACAGCGACCTACATCAGGTCGTATCCAGAGGGGGGCCTGACGGGCCCGCCCCCCCCCCCGAAACCCGAAATGTTTTGAACCGTAAAACAAAAGGTTTTTTTTTTTCTCTTAAATGTCAGAAAAGGAAAATTAACAATGTTTTTTTTTTAATTCTTAATTTTGCTACTATTTCAAAATTTATAATATTTTGAAGAAATACAGAAAAAAGCAGTTCTAGTTCTCATTAGCTGCAAGGCACACTTGAAATTTAGACCTTTAATTAGGACTTCCTGCTCTCTTTCCCCAATTCAATTCAGGGCCGTCCAGGGTTAAGGCAAACCCTTTGTCAGTTCGGTAGATTTTTCAAGTCTACCAAACTGACTTCTGTGCACTTCCTCCTCCAGGGGGCGTGCACAGAAACTTTGGGGCTGTCGACAAATGCTTTTTTTTTTGGGCCCCCCTCCATATTGCTGTACCCATATTTTCAACCCTAGGTTTAAAAATATTGGGCCCCATTTAAGGTCGAGCCCGGGCCAACAGGTGTCCCCCTTCTCCCCTCTGTGCACGACCCCCTGCCCCTCCTCCCCCTAAAACTCTTAAGCACTGGTACACACTTTGAATTATCTTTTTTAGCCAATGGCGTACCTACCATGGCGACACCTGGAGGGGGGGAATCCATGGTTTCACCCCCCCCCCCACACAGACACAAAAGAAACATATTAAAACATAAAAAATGAGATTCATCGCAATTCAGAGACAACTACATTTTTGTTATAACGAATTTTTAAGTCGGCTAACGTACAAAAAAACAGATATAAGTGTTCGGGGGGGGGGGATACCACCCGGAAAATTTTCAATTATGTAGTCTTAAAAAATGCATTTTAGCTTCATTTTTTCAAAAATTTGCAGTTCCACTAAGGGTGTCACACCCGGGGCGGACCGCCCCCCATAGTGACCCCACTGTTTTTTAGTATTAAAGAAGTACATCTTATGGCATTGAAACAGATATTAATACTTTCAAACGATTTTTAAATCACAACAATTTGCCGCTCCTAAAACTAAATTTATATTAAAATTACTCAACAAGAAAACTCACAATTACAAGAAAACTCACTAAATCTGGAATATATTTTCTGCAAATTTCTTGCAGTTGAAGACGAACATATTATAGATTCTATGGGCGCCCATATAGGAGGGGGCAAGGAAGAGAGGGGAGTTCGATCCCCCTCCCCTAGAAATTAGAACTTCCTTGCTTTTAAGTGCTTTTTTTTCCAAAAATGTAAGAAACTACGCAGTCTGATATAACAATGATTCATATTTCTTGATTTCTGTCCCATTGATTGTATAAATTCTGTCAGTTTCTGAAAATTGAAAAAAAAAAAAGGTATATGGGGAAAACAACTCTCCACGAGAGCCCATATAAGGGGGGGGGAGCTAGTGGAAGCTCACCCCCCCCCCCCCCTACCGTTATAAATTAGAACTGCCTTGCTTTCAGTACATTTTTCTTTGCAAAAATATAAAAACATTTCTTCTCCAGCCATTAAAGAATAAGCTATAAAAAAAAGTAAAATTTTAACTGTAATCTGTATTGAAATTGGTTTCCATGTGGAATTTGTGTTTCCATGTAGAAAATATCTGAGGCCCCCCCCCCCACCCTTAAACTTTTGCATAAGGACGCCCATGTTTCGATTTAAAGGAAAGAAAAGAGTTGCAGGTGATAAATGACCCTTTGTTGTTTTAATAGAAAAGATTTATCTTTAATTTCCCCGTTGAGGCGCAAATTAAAAAAAAAAATATCTAAAGCAGCTGAAATGGCCAGTTAGAATAAATGATTCACGGTAGATACGCATCTGTAACAACATGTGAAATCAACTTTTATGAACAATGCTGTTGAAACAGCTTAATAAGTCAAAGCAAATGAAGAGGGATGAAGCTTCAGAAATCAAAATATGCTGCTTTAAAAGACTTACCCTAATTAATACACAGTCAGCAACGTTCCAACGAGCTGTGTTGAGAATGGAGGGTCTGGAAAGAAAATGGCTCCACTGGTGTTGGCGAAGAATTAGTAAAAACGACAGCTGCTGAGTTTTGTAAAATAAGCAACGATTATTTGGAACAGTGGACTTCTGTTTCACGAAGAATTAAGACATATTTGATTCGGCGAATGTAACTAAAATACTGAAGTGGGAGGAAATGCAAACTGTAATGACTGAAGAGGGATTTATCAATTGTAATAATGCAGTGGCGTACAAAGCATGGGTAACACAAGGGGTGCTAATTTGCGGTGTCTCCCCCCCCCCTGAAAACGCAAAAAAAAAAAAAAAAAAAAAACCCTTTTATATTCTACGTAAACATGAAATTCAAACAATTTTCAGAAAAACCTATATTTGTGTTATAATAAAATTTGAAGTGGGATAATGTACAAAAGGCAAATACAAACTATGCATGCATTTTATATAACTTGCACTAGATGCAAGTGTGCATCGAGAGGTAAAAGAAAGTAAGGGGGGTGGATGAAATTGTTGGCTCCGTGCTTATTTCAAATGCAGGGAAAGGTGATGGGTTTTTTGATATAAGAAGCCAGTACTATGTCACATGATGTCGGGAGGATAAAAGGGGGGTCCGGAGGTTTGCCCCCGGAAAATGTTCAAGGTTTGTCGTCTTAAAAATGCATTTTAGCTTCATATTTTTCAAAAAATTGCAATTCCACTTCGGTGTCACCCTCCCCCCAGACGGGTCACACCCGGGGCTGCCCCCCCCCCCCCCGGATTGAAGCGCATTCGCCACTAAATAAGGATACCGAAGTCTTAGACGAATTATCACTCATTTCACAAAGAAAGTCTCAGAGGGGAACAATGGAAATGTTTCTAGTATTTAAACATTTTTAAACCAATTATTTTGAAGCATGCAAACTTTCGCGTTATGGGGTCGTTTCCGAAATTTAAAAAAAGCATTTTTTTCAGACAGAGCATGCTTAAAAACATAGGATCTGACCATTTTTTAAATAATTTGACCAAGTTCAATGTTTTGACAGCAAGCGTCAGCATTCAGCGCGCCAGTGGAGTACGCGCCAAAGTTCATCCCTTGTGACGTCACAAAGACTACGCCTTGTTTGGAAAATCGTTCATTTAAAAAAATTTAATTTAAAAAGAAAATTATTGGGAAAATGGAAGCATTTCCTGGGTCCATGTTTTTTTTTTTTTTTTTTTTGACTCCATATTTAAAATCAACTTCAAATGTATTAAAGAAAATGAGTACAGTCGACTCCCGCTACAACGCGATCCGACTTACGCGAAATGTCTATAACGCGATTTTTTCCCCGGTAAAGAATTTATCCCTAATGCGAATTCTTCATCCGCACACAAATTTTCCGAAGGGAATCGCGTTTTTTTGGGAATGGACCTTCATCCCCTTGGCATCACTGAGAGCGGAAGTTCCCACACCGTACTAGTCTGAACATCGCTTATACAAATAACTACTCATTTTCCATTAATTTTTTTCATTCTATATGGGAAAGTTGATGAAATATAAGGACACCTAAAAGCGCTGTTTCATTTAAAGTTTGTGAAGATAGAAGGAAAAAGAGAAAGTTTCAACAACTATAATGCATTTGTTTTTCTTACTACGTAATGTACTTACCGTAGTGGTTTATTTTACGTCTTCCTTTCCCATTGATCATTGACTTTGTGCATCGTAGCAGTTTTTTATGTTAAATAAAACGGTTTTTTTTAATACAATAAATAAAAATTTAAATTTTTTATTTAAGAAACAGTAATGTACAGTTAAGAAATGGTTTTTAACAGTTTGAGGTGGTGTTTACAAGTGTCTTTAATCGTATGGGTATGTTTATAAAAGTTTTTACACATACCCTTTTCCACAACGCGAAATTTCAACTTACGCGAAGGGTGTGGAACGCATCCCTCGCGTAAGTCGGGACTCGACTGTACTACATTTCTTCATCCTTTTAATACGTTCGTTTTTATTCTATGTAACACTGCCGTGCTTAGAACAATGTGCACTTTTTATTAAAATTGAGTTTCGGTCCGGTAGTTCTTTGTCACCTATTTCACCCAAAACACGCGGTCGTATGTCAATAGAGAGTATTTTTTTTAAAAAATTCTGTATAAGTTCCATCTGAATCAAATGAATACAGGGAGGCGCAAAACTTTAGATGGCATTTTCTCATTTTGAACTCGGCTGCAGATGCGGCTTTTGCCTTAGCATGGCAGAACAAGCAAAAACCGTTTTTTCTTTTCTTTTTTTACACATATATTAATAAAACTATTTTTTAAAGTTTATTAATTATTTATTTGTTTTTTTTATTATTTTTATTAAGCATAGTGTTGCTAAAATTCTTAATTACTAGTGTAAAATCGCCAATTTTGATGAAAATCGCATTTTTTTTTTTTTTAGTTTTTTGTTCTAAGTGCTTAAAAATCTCTGTTTTCTAAAAATACCTTACTTAAACTTTAATAGACATTATTTGTGAAGTTAAAGCAGTTTTTTTCGTCAATTAATACCTGATACCGAAACCGGAAATGTATGGATAAATAGAAATTTGCATATTTCAATAAATTTAGTTGGAAAACATGAATTAAGGCAAGCCTTAATTAGAGCTTGCTAATAATTTTTAAAATTTAATTAGTGCTAAAAAATTCTGGGTGCCCCGGGCGAGGAACGAAATTATGACTTTCAAGATAAATTCTGTATCCCTTAGATCTGTTATCATATCCCACGTAATATCTTGCATTACTGTGTAATCGAATTTTTTTCGCTTAGTTTTATTTATGTACTAGTGGTACCTGCGCGGCTTTGCCCGTAGTAAATTGAAAAGTCATTTGGTTCGCCTGTGTGTTTACCAATAATGGATGATGAATTTCTTGCCAATTTGTTATCTTCATTTGCTTGCGCATTTTACGGTTCCACGTCATGATAATTTCGGAATTGACTCGTCCACGTTGTGATAATTTGCTCGGTAAAATTTTCTTAAAATTGGAATTGAAAAAGAACAAAATCGAATTCTTGAAAAATCCCTTTGAGGTGCACACCCCCCATGCTACAAACTAATTTTGTACCAAATTTCATGAAAATCAGCCGAACGGTCTAGGCGCTGTACGCGTCACCGAGATCCGGACAGACTTTCAGCTTTATTATTAGTAAAAGATGCCGACGCTTTACATCCAAATGTTTTAAAATTGGATAAATCGGGTTTATTAATTAGTACTGTAAAACTAAGCGAAAAAAGTGCAAAATTCGAACATCTAAAAAAACAACAAAGGTCAAACCTGTAACAAATTAACTCATACCCTTCCAACAAGAAGAGGTCCCTGCAAGAAAAGTCCTTGCATTTTGCGCGTCAGGTTTCGATGGGGGGGGGGGGGGGTGTAGGCAAAAAAATCCTCTTTAAAAAAAAGGATAAATTCTACTACTCTATAAAAATACTCAAAAATCGCAGAAATGACTGGATTATAATAAAATAATAGTCTAATAAACAAAAATTCTAATTGCCTGGGTACCCAGGCAGGCGGGGGGGGGGGGGGGGGGTCCGTGGTGCAGATCTCCATTGGAATTTTAAGGCAGTTTTTTTGAAGGGTATATTTCTTCCTTTTTTGAGGACTTTTATTCTGGAAGGGGAAGGGTACTCCGTTAACACTTGAGTTGTGCATCGCTTTGGGGGGGGGAGAGGGGGGGGCTTTCATTTGCATTCTGAAATCAACGATTGCAGAGGAGTCATGGACAAATTTCACTTACTTCAAACCTCTCCACGCAAACACAATACACCGAATACAAAATGCCACGCAATATAGTGTAGTCATGTCGAAAGACTCATTCTTAAATGATCTAAGCCAGCTCAGAAACCAATTCAGTTGTGATTGTAATTATTTAACTGTTTAGAGTGCTGGAATGAAAAAGAAACTAAATTCTCTTAAAGCTTGAAAAAGCGTCCAAAATTGACTGAAGTTTCTTTTGTCCTTTTTAATTTACTTCAACTTTTCCACTATCTGTACGGGTGGATAAACCGAAATCGCTAACAGTGAGATAGAAAATGCCGCTATTGTGCCCCCACTTAGTAGGTGGGGGTCATCTTTCAGATATTATTTTGATTAATTCAGAAAGTTATGTGAATTTAAGTGGAAATTTGTGGCTCTTAAAAGTGGTATGTTTAACCAAATTAAAAAAAAAGAAAATTAATTTGAATTTTGAATTCAAATTATGTTTTCCGCAATCATGAACTGCGACAGGACCCTACTCATTGGAGTTATTGTTTCTAGAAACGGCTCCTGTCCCCCCCCCCAGCCAGTCCCTCATCCTGGGCAGTTACGTGTGCATAGTTGTGTGTGTATGCATGTAGGCGTGCGTGAGTGTATGTGTGTGTGTGTGTGTGTGTGTGTGTGTGTGTGTGAGCCTGCGTGTGTGTAGGACATGGACGCCTCCGACCAGGAGAAGCGCATAGCTCAGGACCGGAGGAGCCGCACCGCCTGCAGAGGACGGTGGGCGGTGGTGCTGCAGAGGCCCCTAGTCCAAGCTGAAAAAGGGACCGGACATCAAAGACGGTCAAGTGCGGACAATAAGCAATCGTGATTGCTCAAAAAAAGTTAGGAAGATTTTTATGGGGGATTTTGCGCCATTGAACTTGGAGGGGGGCACCTCTGGTGGGGGGTTCTCATTTGCAAACAAAAACCTGCCTCTCTTTTGCGCAGCCGGTTCGTTAATTACGCTAAATATGCGCACATATACTTGCAACACTGTCTGAAACTTTTGAGTACATTAACACATCGACTGCTAGGGACGAGATAACTCGTCCTCCAGAATTATGCGCTAGGGACGAGATAGCTCGTCCGCCAGCCAACACGTTGCTCTATTTTTTCAGCGGGTTTCATTGGCTTTCCTGGCTGTTCTGCCGCGCATACACGGACAATTAGACAAGGTTCAAAAAGAGAACACAAAATGGCGCCACTACTGCGTATGCTGTGAAAACATTTTCTGATGCAAGCAGGCGTGCGCGCGATCAAACGAGATACCTTATGCGTTGTCCCTTGCTTTGAAAAATATCACAGTGTGGAAAATTTCTAGAAAAAAATAGATAGAATTTGTTTTGTGTGCTGTATTATTTATGAAAAAGTCGAATAAAACTGTTTTCCTTCAAATTGTTTCAAATAATTAGCTTAGCGCAGGGAGTCCATATATAGGCTGTCGACGACACAGTCAATGTGTTAAGCAGATCCCTTCTTTTAAGGTTTTATATTTCGCTTTTTGTTGAAGGTGAGTTTTTGGGACTCGCGTCACTATAAGTGTTAGATTTCGGAATTTTATTCATCTCGAAACAGAGCGATTATTTTGGTATTGCTTTTGGGGTCAATTATCTAAAAATTAATTTGTTTCTTTTTAAAATGCCAGCGATCAAATTTCTCGTGATTTTTCTTGTGACAATATGCATTGGCGTACTCAGCATGGGTGACACCCGGGGCGGTGGTTTGTGGTGTAAACTACCCCCTCCCCTCCTACAAACGAAAAAAAAAAGTTTATATAAACATGAAGTTTTATACATTGTTCAGAAACAACTACATAATTTTCGAACGAAATTTTAGGTGGGCTAGCACAAAAGCCAAAAAATAAATTTTTTTTATACAACTTGCCCTAGACGCCTATGTGCAGGGCCGTCTCGAGGTCAAAAAAGTAAGGAGGTTTATGAAATTGATCGCTCCTCAATTATTTCTAACACAGGAACAGATAATGAGTTTTTGGTTTAAGAGGAAGTTTTTAGTGACGTGGAATATTAATATTATCGACAGTTGTCCCCCCATAGGATCAAACATGTTTTAGACAAGTAGCGTATACCTTCAAGCTTCAAATATCTTCATATTATAACATATTATGTATATGATGACCCCCCCCCCCAAATGAGAAAAATACCCCTCAAAACACCATGCCCTTAAAAAACTTGATTCATTTAACTTTCAGGTGGTTAAATTTCCAGAAAGGGCATCGATAGTTTTCGTTAAGAAATTTCAAGTTTCGCATTAATTTTTCTTAACTTTTCGTTTTTAATGTAACTGTCATGCAGATGTTTGCGAAACCAAATAAGTGAATGTTTTGGAAAAGTTTGAGCTTTCGCTAAGAGAAACAATAATAGCTAATTGGTAGAGGATATTGCTCAGAATCCACACCTGCTCTGACAGCTGCAGTGTCGCGAGGTGCTAAAAAAACAATATTGGCTGCGCAGCTAAAAAAATTTTAACTTGTTGCATTTTGGCTTGCCCATCCCTTACATGAATCGGATCTGAATTTCCATCTGTCGTATCATGAGGGGTGATTTTCTAGTTTTGTTACAATAAAAATAATTCACTTTGCTACTGTTGCCAGGCCCGTCCTTTCGAATTTTTTTCGAGAGGTGGGGGGGGGGGGAGATGTCAAAGAGTATATAACTAATGTAAATTATACCGAAAGACAGCAAAATCGGAAAATCTTTACTAATAATAAAGCTGAAAGTCTCTGTCTGTCAGGATCTCGGTGACGCGCATAGGGCATAGATCGTTCGTCCGATTTTCATGAAATTTGGCACAAAGTTAGTTTGTAGCATGGGGGTGTGCACCTAGAAGCGATTTTTCGAAAATTCGATGTGGTTCTTTTTCTATTCCAATTTTAAGAACAAAATTATCATAAGATGGGCGAGTAAATTACGAAATGATCATAACGGGGAACCGTAACATGGGCACAAGCCAATTGGCAAGAAAATTCACCATCCATTATTTGTAAATATACAGGTGAACCAAAAGAGCTTTTACTTTTCTATTACGGGCAAAGCCGTGCGGGTACCACTAGTTAACAATATTTTAGTAAGATTAGTAAGATTCTATTCCAGTTTTAAGGACCTTTTTCGAGCAAAATTATCACAACGTGGAACAGTCAATTACGAAATCATCATAACGTGGAACCGTAACATGGGCGATTCATTTAACGTAGCAAATTGGCGAGAAATTCGTCATCCATCATTTGTTAACATACAGGCGAACCAAATGACCTTTTAATTTTCTACTACGGGCAATGCCGTACGGCTACCATTAGTTAATAATATTGTCAAATCAAAATGTGGTTTGTCGCACTCTTTGATACCCCCTCCCTCACCCTTATCATATTTTCACGAATCCCTCTCCTCCCCCCACAAAGGGTCATCCAAAGCTGCCAACTTTTGAAAAACTAAATCAGTAGCCGAGTTTCATGCGGGAGGGGGGGGGGATAATTCGGCACATTTAATTACGAATTAAACGTAATAAGTTAATTACGAATTAAGCGGAATAACAGAAATTAAACGTAAATGCAACATACGCAACAATTTACGTTTAATTTCTGTACCTCAGAGCCAGACTGACGTAAGTCCAAAAATGACGATTTTCCGTTTATTAGTGCCTTTTATTGAAGCTTATTATTCCACATCGAGCCATGTGAACGCAATTCGTGAAAAAAATATCTTGTCCAATTTTTTGTACCTGGGTTAAAAGAGCGCGCGTCCCTTCCTTTGCAAGCGCGCCAGAAAAAAGTTTTCCCTCTCTCCTGGATAAGTAACACTTTACTTTGAAAAAAATGCTACTAATAGATATTTATTCGATTATTTTTTTAAACATTAATTGTGGTGAGATTATTTTGCTTATTTTTTAACAGACATTTGGATTTTTTTTTAGGAAAGTAACATTATATAAATGATTATAATATGGAGATATTATGTGTAATGACTGAAAAATTTCCTACATGATTACAAAGAGAAAAAAATTAATTTGAATTTTGATATCTTGAATTCAAATTGTTCTTCGCAATCACGAGTGTGTGTGTGATTGGGGGGGGGGGGGTATGTGTATGTGTCTGCGTCCAGGTATGAGTGTGTGGGTAGTTGTGTGTGTGAGTGTTTGTGTGTGGGGGGGGGGGGGGGTGTATGTGTGTGCAGGCATATGTGTTTGTGTCTGTGTGCAGGCATGAGTGTGTGGGTAGCTGTGTGTGTAGGTGTGTGTAGGTGCGTGTATGTATGCGCGTAAGTGTAGGAGCAGCATCGTGAGCAGGCGGTCGACGGTGGTGCTGGTGGGAAAATAAAATGATAGCACATCAAAACAGTCAAATGAGAACAATAAGCAATCGTGATTGCTCAAAAAAAGAAAATCATAGGTTTTGGACTCCTTTTCGTAACTTCGCAGTTCAAGGCATTTGCAGGGGTGATTGTGCTCCGGTATTTTACCGAATTTCCGGTATTTTCTTACGTATTTCCGGTATTTTTAGGTCCGAAAATACCGGAATTACGTTTTTTTTTCTATTATGCTTTTATCTCCCTACCTGCGCAATTTTTTTTTATTATATAATACTCATCAAATATACCAGCAAGAGCCTTAAGATGGACACCTATCCCTTAAGATGGACAAATGTCAAGATAATTTGTATAACACCAGCTCAAAAGTAACTTTGTAACCCATTAAAAATTTAATCAAATGTACCCACAATATTTTGACTCAGAACTATTTAATACTATGGCAAAGGTGCACTTAAGTAATATAGGTCAAAGATTACCCCCCCCCCTTCCCCTAGTTCTCGCTTTGAAACTTTCAGGTATTTTTTGATGAACTCACAATTACCCCTGCATTTGCTCGTAGAAACTACGATTTTTTCGTAGCAGTTGGCAGCCCTGGCGATATCGTTTGTGGACGTCCCTAACAATAAATTTGTAAGAGATAGTTTTGTCGGAACAAAGCGTGAGAAGGTTTTGGCAGGTGCGAACGGATAGGGAGCGGCAAGTCCAAACATTTCGTTGGTAGGCTAAACAAGTGACGCAGAGTATTACTGACATCCACTTTTTTGAAATGACTCAAATGAACTGCGACGGCCAAACAGAAGCGATGAGTAAGCAGAATGTGGAAATGATTCGTAATATAG
The DNA here is from genome assembly GCF_026930045.1 of Uloborus diversus. Classification (NCBI taxonomy): domain Eukaryota; kingdom Metazoa; phylum Arthropoda; class Arachnida; order Araneae; family Uloboridae; genus Uloborus; species Uloborus diversus. The sequence continues at coordinate 111,007 of NW_026558386.1, forward strand.
ATGCATTACACTGCAGACAGAGGAAAAGGAAATCTGAGAGAGATATGTAGTCGACTCCCGCTACAACGCGATCCGACTTACGCGAAATGGCTATAACGCGATTTTTTCCCAGGTAAAGAATTTTATTCCTAACGCGAATTCTTCACCCGCAACATGAAAATTTTCCAAAGGGAATCGCGGTTTTTTCGTGAATGAACCTTCATCTCTTTGGCATCGCTGAGGGCGGAAGTTCCTACACCGTACTAGTCTGAACATCGCTTATACAAATAACTACTCCTCATTTTTCATTTATTTTTTTCATTATATATGGGGAAGGTGATGAAATAAAATGACACCTAAGAGCGCTGTTTCGTCTAAAGTTTGTGAAGATAGAAGGAAAAAGAGAAAGTTTCAACAACTATAGTGCATTTGTTTTTCTTACTACATAATGCGCGTACCGTAGTGGTTTACTTTACGACTTCCTTTTCCATTGAACATTGCTTTTGTGCATCGTAGCAGTTTTTTATGTTGAATAAAACTTTTTTTTAAATACAATAAATAAAAATTCAATTTTTTGTTTAAGAAACAGTAATGTACAGTTAAGAAATGGTTTTTAACAGTTTGAAGTGATGCTTACAAGTGTCTTTAATCGTATGGGTATGTTTATAAAAGTTTTTACATATACCCTTTTCCACAACGCAAAATTTCAACTTACGCGAAGGGTCTTGGAACGCATCCCTCGCGTAAGTCGGGACTCGACTGTAGTTTTGACGAATTCAAAAACAGAAATGTCAATTTTTCTCGAGATTTGGTAACCTAGAAAAATCGGTTTAGTAGGATAGGACCATGGTTCACCTTATTAACACTCCGGTGTCCGGGGCCTGATTAATGAATGGGCCAACTAGGACGTGGCCTAGGGCCCCCACTTTTTTGGGGCCCCAAATGGCTGTTTCTTAAAACCAATAGCTAAAACTTGTTTTCCCAAATGGATAAAATAGTAAGGGTTGACTACACAGGGCCCTGAAAAAGCATATGGCTTCTAGGGCCCCCTGATATTTTTATGGGGCCCTGTCGGTGTCCTTATAATATAACACCGGAGTATTTGGGAGGAGGATATAATCTTGTGCTGCACAAATGTGCACAAACTGTGCGCAGGTGTGGGACCCCCCCCCCCACCTCTGCCGACGACATATTAACCTATTAGTAGTTTACATAATACAGATGGACTAGGGTGCCATTAGAAAGTTCTAAATCTTCAAAGGTCGAAAAAGTTTGAGAACACTTTTGCATTTTTTTTTTTTTTCAATGAGCGGCCCATTACTAACCAAATTGAACTCATATTGTGAAATTAGTTTTAAACCAGGAACTAAGTTATAATGCGGTCGTTTCCGAAATTTTAAAAGTATTTTTTTTTTCTGAAAGAGCATGCTTAAAAACAAAGGATTTGGCCATTTTTTTAAATATTTTGATAAAGTTTAGTATTTTTTAACAATTATTTTAATCGGCGCGCACACTCAATTTCATTTTTTGAGCATCTGCACATGACATCACAAATAATGAACTGTCTTTCACTGTTGCCATTAGCGCAGAGCGCAATATTTAATTCGCATCTTTACTCATATGTAGTGGCAACGATAGGGTTGATAGCAACCGTAGAGCGCAAAATTTAATTCGCTTCTGGTTATCATAACCTGGAAATGCGGTAGACAGCAAGCGTAAACATTCAGCACGCCAGGGGAGTGTGCGCCAAAGTTCATCACTTGTGATGTCATAAAGACCACACCTTATTTGAAAAGCGGACATTTAAAAAAATAACTGAAAAATAGCTGTTGGGAAAATAAGTGTTTTCTAGGTTCATGATTTTTTTTTTTTACTCATTTTGTTAATATCAGTGACTAAATGTAGTACTTTTGACTGAAGGAAACAACCCCATTCTGCACAAGTTTGCTAATGTAACTCCTCTAACAAGTACATTATCCGCTTAAAAAATAGCAAAGTTGAGGACAGTAAAAGAAAATGAAGAGCATTAATATGGTATGCATGGCTTGTTTTTAATACATACTGAAAGAAACATTACTTTATTAATCACCAATGTTCCCAAATGAGAACATCAACTTTAAAAAAGCGTAAAAAATAAAGTTTCGCATGTGGGGACTAAATTTTTTTTTATCTATTTATTGCCAAAAGTAGATCTGAATTTTATAAAAAAAAACTAGTTTTAAGAATGACGGTTTTCTACAAAAATTCGGAAAAATGTGCTACTTTACCGATTTTCACGGAGCCAGGTTAAAAAAATTAAAAATTTTTTAAAAAATACTTGACTGTTTTGATATTTTAGGGTAACAATAAATAGGGATCCTTTCGATGACCAATCATGACCAATAATAATTTCCAACGAAAATGTAGATCCTATATAAGCGAACAAACTTCGTTGTTCCCGATCGTTCGCATTCAGTGTTGCCAGATTGGTGGAAATTTCCCCATTTCGGGGAAATTTTGGGGAAATGGGTTTTGAGGGAAATTCTATGGGGATTTTTTTTTTTTTTTTTGATATCCTGGGGGGGGGGGGGAAACTCGGGGCTAAAAAAGATTTTTTTTTCGTATTTAAATTCGGGTCAAGAAATAGAGTAGTTACATTGTTTGTATCAAACAGTGTTGGTTTAGCTTTGCTCAACTTTATGGAATTCGTATAATCCGGAATATTATACTACGGAATTCGCATTATTGTTCTGCGTGAGTAACTAGTTGATAGGTGTAAAAGGTAAAAATAAGTGTGAAGAATGTTCTAGGATAAATATATACAAGAAATCAAAGTTTAAATATACATACAGAAGCAGAGTAGTCAATGCGAGTAGAAAAAAAATATTTGGTTATTTCTTATCTTTCGGTCAGACGCTTGTATTTATGACTTGCGGCACCCGCACGGCTTTGCCCGTAGTAGAAAATTAAAAGGTCAATTGGTTCCCCTGTACATTTACAAATAATGCATGAATTTCTCGCCAATTGGCTTGCCAACGTTACGGTTGGATGTAATGATAACTTGGCAATTGACTCGTCCGTCTTATGATAATTTTGCTCGGGAAAATGTTCTTAAAATTGGAATAGAAAAAGAACAAAATCGAATTTTCGAAAAATTGCTTAAAAGTGCACACCCCCGTGCTACAAACTAATTATTTGCCAAATTGCATGAAAATCGGCAGAAAGGTCTAGGCACTATGCGACTCACAGAGATCCTGACGATATCCAGACTAGTGATGTGCCGGATCGTTAAAAACGTAGATCCGCAGATACGGATATGGATCTGGATCATTGGTGTCAAGATCCGCGGATACGGATACGGACCTCAATATTTTTTTTTTACCCAATTCAACTATCCAAGAGTAAAATTTATTACGGAAGGTATTCCCGTCAGAATAATGGCAGTTTCTTCGAAAAATGTCATCTGCGGCAAAAATATAATCAAGACAATGATTTACTCTTTAAAGAAATCTCCGATGAAGTTGAGGGAGAGTTGGAAGGAATGGGTCAGCGTTGCATTAATGCTTAGATGGAATGTGAAAAATTATTTCTAGCTTACTCGGTAGACGTAGGATAGAGGAGCAAGAGTGTAAAGCTGCTACTAAACAGGCTAGAAATAATTTTTCGCATTTATTTCAGCATAAATGCAGCGCTGACCCATTCCACCCGACCTACTCCGACCGACAAAATACAGAGCCGAGAACACATTTACAAACAGTAAAAAGAGAATGTAGTCTCACTTTTTTGAAGGATGCTGAGAAAAAACCGAAATGAAGAATAACAGAAACCCCAAATCAATAACAAAAGCTAATATTACATTAAAAGTAAAAAAAAAAAAAAAAAATGTCCCAGAGAGCCGACCTCATATTATGATGAATTTCGCGGGCCAGAACACACATTGTTAACAAATATGAATTGACAGCAGGTCATAATTTTAAATCATTGTGCTTTTTCTCCCTATCTTCCGACTATGAAATCGTTACCAATTATGCGTACGAAGGCTTAGAATTGCATTTAAAATTTACTTAACTAGATTATAGTTCCTACTGTATATAACAAGTATTGGAAGTTTCGAATAAATATCAAAAGCAGAAATCTTCGTTCTTTCAATTAGCGCCAATAATTTTAACGTACTAATAAGTTTTTACTACCATAATTGTGAAAAACGTTAAGTCGGTTTTTAATTAATATCTCTGGTAATTAAAGTTCTACAAAAGCGAGGCCAAGTTAAGAACCCTTTCGATCAAGTCACCTTTTGAACAAAAATGAACTATCAAAATCGGTTCACCTGTTTAGGAGCTACGATGCCACCAATAGGCACACAGATACACTTTTAAAACTTATTTCTCCTTCCTTTCTGCGACGGGGATTATAAATTGACTTCTGAAAAGATACCTTATAATTTATATAGGGAATAAAACATAATTTAAACGGAATTGAAGTCTTTTATTCAAATATTTAAAACATTTTAGAATCGAAAAGATCCGTTTAAGATCCGCCAAAAAAGTAACGGATACAGAACTTTATTTTCCATCGGATATCCACGAATACGGATATCCCGAACATCACTAATCCAGACAGAGAGACTTTCAGCTTTATTATTATTATTAGTAAAGATAAAGATAAAGAAGACAAAAAAAAAGGGGGGGGGGGAATGGGAAGAAAAAAAAAGTTGGAGAATTGTATAAGAAAATTTGGCTATTTGGGGGAAAAAAATTTCTCAAGAGACAAAAATATTAGAGGGAGTCCATTCATTTTATGAAAATATTAGTGGAAAAACAATTTTTTGACCTTGGGGGAAATCTTGATTTGACCATCTGGCAACACTGTTCGCATTGGCGTCATCCGCTTTACAAAACTGGGCAATTTACGCCGCTGCTTAAGTTCTGTTATGTGATTGATTAGTGAAAGAAAGCCTAGGAATTGAAAACATCCTCTACTGATGCATCTCAAAGCAGGTGGCTGACACTTCGACCTTTCACTGTCCTCCTTTCCGCCCCCTCCCCTTCGTCCCCAGTTTTAGGGTGGGAGTGATATCCAGAAATGTATGTGGAAATGAAGATGTTTACAGACCCCGCCTATAGCAATAAATTCCCCCTCCTTGGTCACATGAGACTTTCCAGAGATTCGGCCCCCATCAATTATTTTACTTTTTGGACTACGTTCCCAGGAAAAGTCAGACAAAGAGCATGCTCGCTCGAACTGAAGTGAGGAATATGGGTGCCAATTAAAATGGTTTCGGAGATAAGTAAAGAGGGATCGAACGGGGGTGTTTTGTGAATGTCAAAGGAAAAGGATACAATCAGCACAAATCATTTTCAAGGTCACACAGCTGTAGAAACGGATCTCTTTCTCTCACTGGACGTTAAATCCCGGTTATCACAAATTTGCCATTTCAACCTCTCTTGCTCGCAGACTTCGCTGATTTCAAAAATCTGGCTAAAATTAAACATTTTAAATTTGTTAATAAATATGAGATGGTAACAGATAAAATTAGAAATCACAAAGCTTTCTCGGATTTAGTTTTTAGGTCTCGGTAAAGATTGAGTTCTGAGTCTTAATTATTAATGGATTGAGTCTGATTTTTCTATCAAAGGCCCTTTTCAGGGCCAAATTTTCAACCTCAGAAGAACGTACTAGAATTGCAGCATCACTTCTAAAAAAAGCCTAACCATCAACCTAAATAAAAATGTATGATACTGCTGTTTACGCCTGACGTAAAATATCCGCAAAAGATGAATATCTGTACTCATATTCCAATCATTTTTGAAGTACACAACGTGTTTTACGTTAAGTAAATCTTTTCAAACCAATAAATATTAAATAGTCTATTTTCCCTTTACATTATAAATATTATCAGGGGTCCATATCCGTAGTTTCATATAATATATCACGAAATTGCTGAGAAAATATTCTTATCTAAGCATTTCTGAGATATTTAAAAAAAGTCATGAATTTTTGTGACTTTTCGCCCCCCCCCCCCAAAAAAACTTCTCCCGTGGACTTTCGTGATGGATAACTTGTTTTTTTTTTTTTTTTCCATATATTGGCACTAGTATATACAAAATTTAAAAAAAAATCTTCTTCCCCCATTTTTTTGTAGGGCAAGCCCGTTTCCCCTATCTATTGACTGGACTATCATCATTCTTTCATCTTTTCCTTTTGAATGTACTACCATGCAGATCAGGGGTTCTCAAACTTTTAGACATTGGGACCCCCTTTTTAGATTAAGTATTTTGGCGACCCTCCAAAGTTTTAAATCAGTCTAAACAGTAAAACAATAACTAAAACTTCACAAATGGTTCAGTTGCATCCTTAGAAACACAAGTAACTAGTAAAATAAATATGAATTTTTGTCTCTTGAATTCTTTTATAATAAGAGGGTAATAGACCTTACTGATTTTATAATCTTGCAGTAGTTTTATGACAGTTATTGACCTTGTTCAATAAATTTATTTTCTTCAAACTTTTTTTCCACATATCGCCCCCCCCCCCTGGACATATCCCGTGACCCACCGTTTGAGAACTCCTGATGTAGATGTTTGCAAAACCAAAAAAGTTTAACTTAAAAGGGTATAAACGTTTCGATGAAAAAAAAATAATAACAATGATTAGTTGTGGACATAGGAAATGGCTTCGAATACACATCTGTTCTGACAGCTGCATTGTCACGTGACACTGAAAAAATAATATCAATGGACTTGGGATAACTCATCTTTATCTTTTTTTACTAATAATAAAGCTGAAAGTCTCTCTGTCCGGAGGATGTCTGGATGTCAGGATCTCTGTGACGCGCATAGCGCCTAGACCCAGGGGTGATTGTGTTCCGGTATTTTACCGAATTTCCGGTATTTTCGGACGTATTTCCGGTATTTTTACGTCGAAAATACCGGAATTATGTTTTTTTTGTCATGCTTTTATCTCCCTACCTCCGCAATCTTTTAAAATTATATAATACTCATCAAATATACCTGCAAGAGCCTTAAGATGGACACCTATCCCTTAAGATGGACAAATGTCCAGATACTTGGTATAACACCAGCTCAAAAGTAACTTTGTAACCCATTAAAAATTTAACCAAATGTACACACAATATTTTGACTCAGAACTATTTAATACATTTAATACTATGGTAAAGGTGCACTTAAGTAATAGGGGCCAAAGATTACCCCCCCCCCCCCGTTCTCGCTTTAAAACTTTCAGGTATTTTTTGATGAACTCACAATCACCTCTGTAGACCGTTCGGCCGATTTTCAGGAAATTTGGCACAAAGTTAGTTTGTAGCACGGGGGTGTGCACTAGAGATGAGTTCGGGCTCATTTTGAGAGTCCGGGCCCGCCCGAGCCTGAAAATTTGTAACCGAGCCCGTCCGAGCCCGAGTGATATTGTCTCGGACCAAAATCCGAGCCCGAAGGAAAGTTTCTTGTATAAAAAAACCGAGCCTTCTACGGTCTGACATGATCTCTCTGTTAATGAAAAATGTTACGTCAAATGTTCTGCATTGATAGAGAGAAGTTTCTAAATTTTCTTAAAATGCTTCTCTTCAAATGCATTACCGTATGACATATTGCAATAGCAATCGCAAAAAAACCCCCCCTCTATATAAGCGTTAATTAATAAATTTATTTGATTTTTTTTGGGAGAGGGGGGAGTCAAATTTGACATTGTTTGAACAGATTTAAATGTTCCTTTCATTTTCTCACAGTAGGGAAATGTTTATTTTCTTTGAATTTTTATAGAGATTGGTGATTGAATATCTGCACTTGAACCCGAGCCCGCACAAGCCCGAAACCTATTTTCGGTTCTAGAGCCCGAGCCCGTTTCGGGCTCGGGTTCGGGCTGTCCGGTCCGGGCTGAGCCCGTCTCATCTCTAGTGTGCACCTGGAAGCGATTTTTCGAAAATTCGATGTGGTTATTTTCTATTCCAATTTTAAGAACAAAATTATCGTAAGATGGACGAGTAAGTTACGAAATTATCATAACGTGGAACCGTAACATGGGCACAAGCCAATGGGCGAGAAAATTCACCATACATTATTTGTAAATATACAGGCGAACCAAAAGATCTTTTAATTTTTCTATTACGGGCATTAGCCGTGCGGGTACCACTAGTACTTTAATAAAAGAGTTTTATTGATTTGCTGTATTTTTTTCGAGTTATGCGAAATTTCGGTTGAGGTGTACCAGCTGTGGGGCTGATCACAAATGGCGTCACGCTTGGAGGGGGGGGGGGGATCGCGAAATTGACAATCTGTGACAATGGGGTGTAAGAGAGTTACAAGAAGTGTGACATCACGCATTTCATAAAACCCCCTCCAGAAGGTTTTTCTGGCTGCGCTAGTGGAGCTAACGCGAATTCCATGCTCGCAATGCGAAGATATTTGGAAAGGAATCGGGTTGCAAAGTGTCGGCTTCGTTACTGACTACTAAATAATAGTTTCGGGAATGTTCTTTCGTGTTATTCGCAACTCCAGACCTCGAATACGCTGCCTTACGGTGATTAATAACACTAAAGGAAAAGGTAAAACATTCCATTCCACGTGTTTTCTTTAGGGTAAATGACAGGCTTCAGACAGTTTGTGGTGTAATGTAATTTTAGAAGAATAGAAAAGAAAACTTCCCACAAACACGATGAAAAATGACTGCCATTCACTAAGCGTCAAAGCAAGTTATAAGTTACGGCGTGCGTTTGTTTTACCTTTTTCATCCGCCATTAGACAGTGACTGCAGCGTCCCCTATAGTTTGTTGGTGTTGCGAATCAGCATCACTGACTGCGAAAGTTCCCGCAGTGCACTATTCTCAACATCGCGTTGTTCGTGTGCATAAGTAACCACTTCATTTTCATTCATCTTTTTTTTTTAAATTCTAAATACGAAAGGTGATGAAAAAATTGTGGCACATTTGCACCCTGTTTCATTTAAAGTTTGTGAAGATGGAAAGAAAAAGTGAACTAAAAAGTGAATTGAAGGTAGCACGACAATTAGGCATGAGTGAATCTTCCATACGTACAATTAAAAGCCAAAAAAATACAATCCGTAAAAGTTCAGAACTTTGTTTTAAAGGAAGCTCGCAGAGAAGTGTCTTAGCAAAATGCGAACAGTATGAAATTGTAAGCCGCTCTTGTACTGTGGATCAAAGAGACTTTGGAAGAGGGGTTTTATCATAGACCATAGATGGAAATGTTATAAAAGTAAATGCGAAGAAACTGTATTTAAAAATATGTTAGGATAACGATCTGGGGTTACGCAGCATAAATCATAATCTTCAAATTTTATGTTATAAGTATTATACCTACTGTACAGTACGGTTACGGTGCAGCGCTTTATTATCACTACCTCTCTCTCCCATTGATTTTCTGCGTCGTAACTGTTTTTTGTTGAAACATGTAGATTTTTTAAAATACAGTCGAGTCCCGACTAACGCGAGGGATGCGTTCCAAGGACTCCTCGCGTAAGTTGAAATTTCGCGTTGTGGAAAAATATATGCATACACATTTTTTAAAGCATACCAAATACTATTAGGCACTTATAAACACCCCTCAAGCTGCTCTAAAGCATTCCTTAAATATTACAGTTTCTTCCATAAAGAACTGAACTTTTACTGTATTTAAAAAGTAAAAAACAGTTATTCAACATGAAATACTTAAGATGCACAAAATGAATGACCGATGGGAATAAAAGATATAAAATAAAACACGGTACGCACCTGCATGCAATAAAATTAAAATAATGCACAAAATAGTACTGTAAAGTAGATACAGTAGCAATATTTACGAGTTCAAAAAATGAGGATACTAGTGATGATTTATGCTCCAAGATCAGATCGTTATTCTTATGTAATACATTTTTAAATACGCTTCACCTTTTATTTAAAAACGTTTCGATTTGTGGCTACATCTCCTCTACCTGATCTTTTTATTAATCCACGATGCAAGAGCGCGCGTAGCTTCCATTTTCATAATTTTTACTTTGCTAGACTGCTCTGCAAGCTTTCAATATTGAAACTAAGTTCTAAACTTTTACGGATATCTTTCTGTTTCAACTTTTAATTGTACTCATGGAAGATTCGCTCATACTTATTGTAGCGCTAACTTCGACGTTTTGTAATTGTTCAAGCATATCGAGAATATTAGCCTTTTTAATTTTTTTTTTAATCAGAAACTTTCTTTTTCTTCACATTTTCAAACTTTAGATGAAGGTGACACTAAGGTGCCATTCTGGCAGGGCCGGATTAAGGATTTGGAGGCCCATAGGCAATGAGTGTGTGGGGGCCCCCCTCACCAAGGACGCCCATATGCAAAATTTTAAGGGGGGGGGGGCTCAAACATTTTCCCCATGGTTTAGCAAAATATTTTCCCCGTAGAAACTGATTTCAGTACAGATTAGACACATTAAGAGTTGACATTTTTAACTCTTTCATTAATGGCTGAAAAAGAAATTTTTATACATTTTTGCAAAGAAAAAAGCACTAAAAGCAAGGAATTTCTCATTTCAAAGGGGGCTCGAGCCCCCCCCCCTTGCCCCCTATATGGGCGCCCTTGCCCCTCAAAAATGCATTTCCTAATAACAAGTCTAAATAAACTAAAATAGGGGGATCATGAGGAAATATGAGCCCACAAATCACAACGGAATAACTTTATATATCCTTAAAAAGAGGCTTTGCAATGCAAACTTGGATGTCCATGTAAAATTCCATCTCAAACAGGGAGTACGCGTGTCCTTCCCCGAAATTTTTTTTAAATTACAGTTCAAAAATTGTAATTTCAAACGGTCCTCTGTGATGTTTCGGCCTTTTTTCGTAACGTTAGGGCAATTGATAAATTTCAAGGACCTTTACCTCAGCAGATTTTTGAAACTAAAATACTAAAAAAAAATAATAATAATAACCCCGCGATTTTGAGCTTTCTTCAATAGTAACAGGTTAAGGCTGAGCCCAAGGGAAAGGTTTTAGAGAACTTCAGCAATTGGGGGAAAAAAAATAAAGAAGTAAATAATAGTTTTTCTTTTCATTTAAGTAAAACTTAGTTGCCCAGCATAGTTCTGCAATATATCGGGTTTTTCTGTTGAATTTGTTTTGTAATCATTTTAGCTTTTAACTTCGGTATGTACCTATGTTCAGTGGCGTAGCCATGGGGGGGGGGGGGGATAGGGGGGTCAGAACCCCCCCATGAGACCCAAAACAATATATTTGTATATATATATATACATATATGTGTATGTATATACATATATGTATATATATGTGGTTTATATATATATATATATATATATATATATATATATATATATATAATATATATAGTATAAATGTATAAACTTGAGGGCATGACTTTACTTTAAACTTCAAAAAAAATTACCCCCCCCCCCCCCCCCAAGGATTTTTTCTCGCTACGCAACTGCCTATGTTTGTGTATGTTTGTACTTCGTTTTTTTTTTTTTTTCAATTATTTTTTTCCTTCAAACTAAAAACAATCTCCCAAATTTTTACTGTGTGGGGGAAACGGGTTGTTTGTCGCTCATTACTCGGTGGGCCAAACTCGTACAGATTTTAGAAGGGGTTCGCAATTTGGGAACCGCTGCAGCCCAGATTTTTTTGCATCGGCGCCCGTATGCAAAATTGTAGGGGGGCTCAGGTATTTTAACCATGGTTTAGCAGGATATTTTCCCCATGGAAGCAAATTTCAGGACAGATTAGAGTCATTAAAATTTGACATATTTAATAACTTATTCATAATGGCTGAAGAAATTTTTTTTACATTTTTGCCAAGAAAAAAATATTAAAAGCCAGGACAGTTCTAATTTTTAAGGGGGGCTCGAGCCACCCTTGTCCCCTATATGGGTGCCCTTGCTTTTTTGATGCGGGTGGACTAGTTCTTTTTCCTCTTTCTCTTTTCCCCAATAGCAGCCCCCGTCAACTGTCTTTCATTTCATCCTTCCCAGTTCGGGATTTCGCCAAGGTCACACTTACCGAATTCGGCCCAATGACAGCCACTCTGCCACTGCTCCCTTCTACCAATTAGCACCATTCCTAGTGGATAGGGGGCGGAGCAACAATTGCTGTGCCACACGATCATTTCCACCACGATTCAGTACGTCTTCAGTATTAGCATTAGCGACTCTCTCTGTCACATGCAAGCATCACTTGTTATTTCTTAGGAATATTCTTGATCCCAGGATTAGGTATGTGGTTCTCCTATTATTCATAAAAGAGTCATTTTATGTTCAGTACTGTAGAGTCTCGAAAATCCGAGCCAATTGGGGCTCACGTTACCTCGGATTAACGAAAACTCAGAAACTTTCAGCGATTTAAATTTTACACTATTCTAATGACAAGAAGTTGTGCAGCTTGTACTTTTGTGAGGCGGAAACGATGCATTATCTGCACGAAAAATTTGTCTTTGAAATTTATACATAAATTTTAATTTTGCCTCTAAACGAAATCTCAGTCGATTTTATTTCAAGATGTCTTTTCATATATTTTTGTCTGTAAACTTGAAGCAGTCTAAAAATGCATTTTGATTATCTCTAAACCCATTTTTGTATCTATTGCCGTGACTTGCGTATGCAAGCGAAGTACTTCGCAAAACGCAAAAACAATTAGAAGGTTAAACAATGTTAATTTTTGTCCTTTTTGGTATTACTATCTCTGCAGAAAAAAAAAAAAAAAACTTAAAGTATGGAAAAAAGCACTTTGAATTAAACGGAGCCTCGGATCTTTGAGAGCGTGATTTTCGAGACCTTACTGTACAATGTAGAACCTTTTATCCGGGAACCAATAAACCAGAAAACCGGCAACTTTTTCCCGCCATTTTTAAAAATAAGCATTTTTGGCAATTTTTGAAAAATAACCTTTTTTTTTTGAAATACCGAAAAGAACATGAACGATTTCTTAATAAACCATATTACTCACGTATAACTCGAGAAAATGCTCGCAAACACCAACTTCAAATGATTATCCTTTATGCGGAGCAAGATTTCAGAAACATTTTCTTGGTAATAAAGTACATTCGTATGTCTGAAATTTTCGTCTTTTATTTGAACTGAAAGCTAAGGAAATAAATATTGTCGCATTCTATTGCATTATTTTATTGAATAGCCTATAATTTAAGGCGTTTAGCGTAAGTGACGTCGCGAGAATGCGGGAAACGCCGAAAACCAGATTCGCGAATTTTCCGGATAATTAGTTGATCGCGAATTCTAGAAATCTATTAAACGCAAGACTAGGCTGCAAGAACTCGTAAATCAAATTTATGTTGATATTAACGAAATGCAAAAGCATTAGTTATCAATAACTACCGTAATCGCAAACACAAAACCTTTACAGAAAATTCAAAAAAGAAAAAAAGACGATCATGAAAGCGAATTCTTTTATACACCATAGTAGAAAAATCGCACACTTAGGTTCGAAAACTTATTTTTTACCCTTCCCTTCATTTTCTTTCGTTTTAAAACATCGAAAGGCGGTGGATTTTTTTTTTTCTTTTTGAAACAGAATGTGAGGGTCTCAGGTATTATGAGTAAGGTGTTTAAATTATTCTCTCACCATTAGTTTTTAATGTTTCGATATTTATAATCATTTGTGAACTGTTTTCTTCTTATTTTAATATGCATAAATATTTATTATAGTACTTTAAGTTTTACAAACAATCGGCTAATAGCGTTTTATAGCGATCCAAAAAACCGGGAAATTCAGATATCCGGGATAGCGAACTTCCCTGTTAATTGGTTCTCTACTGTATTAACAGTTTGGTGCCCTTGTATTTATCGTTTCCATTAATGTCGGTAAAATGACTCTTCTGACCAGGCCCGTGTCCAGGTTTTCATAAAGGGAGGGATTTTAAAGCTTACATCCTTTCCCAAGGAGGGGAGAGTTTAACTGTACCCCCCCCCCCCCGGAAGGATAATCCTGGCTGTGCAAATAGCAGCAGTATTCCTGCGTATATTTTTTAAAATCAAACCTTGTTTGTTTCTTTTTTAATCAAGTCTGTTTACTATGCATTTTTTTGCAATTAGTATTAAACACCGATCACAGATTCTTTTATAATGCATCATGTATATTAGGTTTCATATTCTGAAATGCTGCTTAATAAAACAAGAAAAAGCTTATTGTAGAAGCAAATTACATTTCCAAACACAATCAATGCATAGCTGCAACATATACTGAATTCATCATAACCTCTTTAAGCAATATTAACGCAGTTGATGCTTTGTGTTGATAAATCATTCAATAATTCCCCGCCCCCCATAGTTTTTCTAAAATGTTATTCCAGTTAGTAAAGCTGTAACAGTCTTAAATTGCAGAAAAACTTCAGAGAGAATTAATTTTTTTTCTCTTCATACAAACTTTTACATTAAAGTTATAAAAGTCAACTAAGCATTTTCTTCTTTTTGCTTCTTATATTTTCTCCAATGGGAGGAGTATAACCCCTAAAACCTTCCCCTTGGACACGGGTCTGCTTCTGACGTTGCGTAAGCGTGTGCGAGGCGTCGTTTTACATCAGGTTCATTGCATTCGGTGCATTTTTTCATATAATCCTTTCCTCTGCGCTTCAGTTAGCTAGCAATTGACATTTCCCTTTCCCGACTACAAAGTTCGTTTAAATTTCATCTTTCTTGTACGCTTCCAAGCAGAACTTTTTTATATTTTGTGCGTTCAAGAAAGAAGCAATATTTGTTAGCAGGGCTCTCAGAATGTTATTTGTTTTACTTTGTATATCTGTTTAGTTTGTGTTCATTGTTTAGATATTAGTAAATCAATTGTTCTACCTGAACAAGCCATACTTGCTTAATAAGGGTCTGTCTAGGATTTTTTTTACAGGGTCCTATTTTTGTGAATTAAAAAAGAAAAATGTATATTTTTGTGAAATTTCAAAGTGTTAAACCAAAACTTATCCATCAATATAGATTAGATTTCTGGTTTGCGTACTCATTTATTAACAAATAAGTTCATGAAAGGTCAGATTTGGTCAATCAAAATATTGTGAAGGGTCCTTCTTAACTAATTAGATTTTTGTGAAGGGTCCTTTTTAACTAATTAGATTTTTGTGAAGGGTCCTTAAAAGGACCTAAATTTCCTCTGGCCAGGCCCTTGTTAATGAAATTATTACCAAGCGTTTGGTTTCTTCAAATACTTTGGGGTTAGTAATGTAAGTCTAATTCATGTCTAAGTGTTTTCTTTGGGGAAGGTTATTGTGTACATAATTCATCAAAATCTTAAGAAAAATGTGAGTTAAGTTGTAACATGGAAAATTACGATTTTCTTTTTTTTTTTATAACCCTACAATTTGTTTCCCATCAATACTGATATTGTCCACATAAGGAATCATTTAGTTGAAAATGCTTTTGTGCTAACTAATGTTCCGAATTTTTGCTCCAAACAAGAATTTATCGTACTAATAGATGCATTCAAAATTAGTTATTTTTTTCAAAAATAACTGGAACTTGTCCTTGTGAAATTCCGAAAGTAACCATTCTATTGATTATAACCCCCCTCCCCCTTTAACAGAAAGTAAGATCATTCTGTAATCCAATATATCCTCGTAATTTTTGCCGATCTTCATTTGCCACTCCCTCCATGTGCAGATTTTCTTTTCTAAAGCCTTTCTTTTTGTTCATGAGTGTTACAAAAGGAACTTATTTGGAACGAACAAATTCGGAACGTACACTGAAAATGAACCAACTGGAAATTCAACTTCCAAGAAATCTGAATCCCCCCCCCCCCCAACTTCAATTTGTCAGTTTGGTTTTGAAACTATGGGAAGAGGGAACGTTCCAGATTTTACTAACGTAAATTATTTATTACGTCGCACAGTGGAGTATCTGACTGAAAATCCTGGCCAAAACTAGTTTGAAATTTTCACTCTTCTGAAGGCGACATCTTGTGCGTGTTTGTGCGCCGTACGGCGAAGCTATCCCACTTATAGACACGAAACTTGGCATACGAGTTGTCTGAAAGGTCTGATGTTACAATTTGAATCTCAGTTTTTTAAAATTTGAATTAGAAAATGAAATATTTAATATTTTATCCAAGGTTTAGACTTTTGCATGTTTACGTCCGTAAAAACGATCCTAGTAAACGTAGAAAAAAAACCAATGCATCACTAGATAGGAAAATTAATTTCCTTCAAGAATATGATTTGTCTGAAATTCTAACGTAATTAACTGAATTTCTATGAATTTACAAAGGGAGGTCACTTTTTCGACTTTTTGCAATTATTCAATCAATGTGAAATAAAATTCCTGCCTCCAGCTTTCTAATAATGTTATGGCTCTGAAACTTTTTAAGGAAATAATATAAACACCTTATCTTTATTTAAAGCAAAAACGGTAAAGTTATGTTGTTTCACTGATTTATTTATTTTCAATGAGTTGAAATAAAAATTTTCAATAATTTTCACTCGATCCGAAATGTATGCAGCAGTTGGCTGCTTGCCAATAACTTTTAAACAAGTGATAAGTAAACATGTTTAATGCGATATGGCTGTTTTCCCCCATCATTTCCCTCGAAGATATGTAATTAATTTAAAAAAATAAATAAATAAAAATAAAAAACTGTTAAAAAATCCTAGTGTTCTGTACAAAACACTAATTTGAAACAAAAAGAAAAAAATAATTTCATTCTTTTCGTTCGGTTTCAATCATTAAAACCCTGAGTTAATCATGCACAAAAGGAATTGAAGACAAGGGTTTCAGGGTTACAAAGAACCTTTTTTCTATTGTAAAAAAAAAGAAAAATGAACTCGGAAGTTATTTTATATATTGTACATATACCCGTACCTTGGGTCGATCCTTAGTTTTTACATAGCGTGATGTGTCCCTTCAAAAATTTAGGTAAAATGTCTTAAATCTGGATAGCTCGCTAGCGATAGGAGAAAATTACAAATATACTACGTATTAAGGGGGAAAAGACACCCCCCCTTCCCCGGCACATTAATTGCAACAATGATTTGAAAAAGTATAAATATTTATTTATTTTATTTAAAATCTATCTCAAGTTTAAGGAAGAGAAAATTTTCTTAGCCAGATCACAAAATAATTTACTACCTCATTAACGTACATGAGAAAATTAACATAATTAAACCCAAACACATGTTTTGGGGGTGCAATGAATTCCTTCAGTAAAGCATAAAGGTTAGCATTTTCGTAATTAATTCAATGATTCTCATTCCATAGCTTGCACTTTTATATATTCATGAAGCGGTTTCTTGTAACCCTGAAACTAGTGTCTGAAATTTTATTGATGTTTGTAATATGTTGATTTTTTCATTCAGTAGTACTTTTGATAACTTTTTACAAATTTATTAAATCTTTGTAGGTAAATTCAGTTTAAAATCATGACTTGCCACAAAATGATCGGATTATGCATTTTTTTAAAGAAATTCATTAAAAAAAAGGGCAGTTGTAGGCGGAAGATTTTTTTGCAGAAATTGGCACTGGAGACTTTGCCAAATATGATGCAACATTCAAAACGACCCGACCGAGCCCGACACTCAATTTAAAAAGCTTTCTCTAGTTATAAATTAAAGCAAAAAGCCTTTAAAAATCTTCCACCGTACCAAGTTTTCTTTATTTTTTTTTACAAAACGAAAAATAAAAATATTTAATTTATAATTATTTTTAAACACCCTCACATTTCTTTATCCCGTAAAATTGATTTGGGTCAATTCCATTCATTTATAAAGCCACAAAAAGTCTACAAAAAAGCGAAAATTCTCATTGAAATCTCTTCTTTTATCGAGGCTATGAGTAATTGTACGTGACTCAGGTTTCCAAAACAGGTGCCGATCGATGCTATAATAGAATAAAATTTTCATAAAAATCGGGTTAATTTTTAATTTTGGACAGGATTTTCAGTCAAATACTCCACTGTGCGTTTGTCAGTCAAATATCCCACTGAGATTTTTTTTGATGAAACTCTCCCCCCCCCCCCCCCGCTCCGAGCAAAACTCTGCTATGAATTGAGATTTTCAAAAGATCTAGTTGTTTCACATTTAATTTATTAATTTTCATTTTATCTGATGCTATGTATGGAGGTTAGACTGTATATCATGATGGATCACGATACATATCCGACATTTATTTTGAAAATAACATGATAATATTTTTGATATGTTTTTCCATCTATGGTATTTTCACAATACAATTATATTGTTCATTTATTATTAAAAATAATTAAAACTGTATGCACATGCACTATTTTTATGATGTACTATCGGTTCCCGTACGACTTTGCTCGTTTATCTGTTAACGTTAGCGCCTACGGGGAAACTGAAAGTCAATGTAGATTCCGTACTTGAAGGCGATTTTTTTTTCAAACAAATTTTGTTGGATATAGCTCTTGATGCCAGACTCCGAGAATTTAGGGGACCCTGACTCCGAATCCGACTCCTGTGCTGGACAATTAATCGGACTCCTTCTCCCCGACTTCGACTCTGACTTCGTAGCTTTGGCAAAAATTTATACACGAATGATTGACTCCGATTCTTGAATATTAGTCTCCGACTCCGTTATCCCAAAATGAGTGACCTCCGACTCCGCAGCTATGGTTTTAACTGTGAAATATTGTTGATATGATTTGTTTTTATTTAAACGCTAAAGTTTTAATTCAGGTATTCAGTTTTCAGGGAATAAACTCGAAGTCATTTATGTTTCTACATAAAGATATGTGCAGACGATTTTTTTTATGACAAAGAAAAATTATTTCTTTAAGTTGACATTTTATTGTTTTTTTTTTATTTTGGTAAGTGCATTAATTCATTTAAGAAACTAGTTTCGGCAACTATTGAAAAAAGTGCATTAGCTGCTTTGTTTAAAAGGTGCTGCTATTTTATTTGTTCGTTTTTTTTACGCATCTAATTTTTTAAAATGAGTGAGGAATATTTTATTCCTAGAAATTAGCTAAAAAATATTGAAAAAATATGTTTGAAACAATTTGCGGTTTTAGCTATTTTTGAGAATATTGATCAGGTACTAGAAAGTAGTATGTGTATACGGGAAAGTAGGCTCGTATAGTTCTAGACTGAACTTCTTGTACATATTTATAAGATTCAGAATTAAACACTATGCACTATTAGATGGTGTGCATGCGCAGTCATAAGGCATTTGCTCTTTTTCTGACCATCGTTTAATATTAAATGAGGCAATTTAAATATGATTTAAAATTGTTAAATTACTAATAATAAAAGCGGAACATAAAATAAAAAGATATTATATTACTTTGCTGTATTCATGATGCATTAATTCATCATAAAAATATAGTGAATAACTTTTGGGGTTTTTTAATAATAAATGAACAATATTACTATGTTAATATAATATTTATATTGAAAATATCGTAGTTGTAAAAATAAATTTTTTATTTTATGCCCACCATAGCTTTTCGGAAAATTAAAACAGCTTAAAAGTTTTCTTAAAAAAAAAAAAGTTTGTTTTTTCCCCCTTTGAACAAACGGTTGGGGTGTTTTCTAGTTCCATATCAAGAACAAAGATGGCAGCACTATGAAATAGGACTCCTCTGTTGGAGGTGGGACATTCCAACTCCATATTCTACTTTTAAACATTCATTTCCTGTCAGAATTATACATTTTTACGGAAAGTTATACTTTTATTTTGTTCAAGAACTGTTTGAAAATGGGCAACAACTTCAAAATGTTTCTGAATGCTTTTGCCCCTGGAACAGAAAATGACTCTATGTTGGCTTCTACCTCTTTTTTATGAACATAGATGGCAGCACTACAAAACAGCTTCTTTGGATCATTTGGATGCGCCTGCTCAATTTATTTTATCTGTAAACAGACATCTGCAAAAGCTGCCTCCCTCGAAACGAATAGACGCGTCCAAAGTTTTATAAACACTTGTGCTTTCAAAGTGGTTTCAGTTTGCGTTTACACGTTACAACAGTGCTAACGCGTTATTATTCAAATTCCTTTGTAATTTGGAGCTAGTTCTTGCTAAGTAAGTAGTATTTTAATGAATATCATTCTGTATTTCATATTCCGGCACACTAACTTCGGCAATAACAATCCATTGCTTAGTGCTTTTTTTTTTTTTTAAATTTTTACTTAGAATAATCAATGCGTCACTGAAACAGTAATGTAAATCCAAGTGCTATTCAGTTTGCAGTGATTTAATAAAATGCTTTTTAAATGAATACTATTAAATTTCATGAGAAAGAAGGAGAATAACTCACTTGGTTTGTGATATAAAGTTGAAAATACTTAAGAAATTCTGTAACCGTTAAACCTCAGCTTTCTGTTTTATTTTTAACAGAAGTAGAATACCAACCTTGCCATGCAATAGAAATTTCGAGAGATACACAGTTAGTAAATATACATGTATTTAAAAAAACAAAACAAAAAAAAAAACATTGAACTATAAATTTGTTATTGAAAAAGCAGAGATGAATATTTATCACACATAAGAAATATAAATAGCTGAATACTGACCATTAATAAAATGACATAAAATAATGAAATGACTCGCATTCAATTAAATTTTCTATTTCAGAACATGTATTTTGTTCATTCAACACAGCGTAACAAAATGAAAGTTTTGAAGTCTTGAGAAATATGACATGCTTTTGATATACCGTGGACGCCGGTTCATTGAATCGGTGGTTAACTGAATCAGCCGCTTTAATGAAACAAATCGTCGAAAAGAACAAAATCCAACTTTTCTAATTAAAAAAATAGGTATGGGAAACAGTCGGTATTTAAAAAACGGTGAAATACAGATTGATTTTGCATTTTTAAAATGCAGTCATGTTGTCTTTGCCCCGGGGCAAAGAAGGAGTGGATAATCAGGGTTCGAAAAAATCATATTTTCGAAAATATCCGACCCTTTGATATAAATCCAAATATTTTGATATATATGTATATATCCGACATTTTCGATCAGCACTAAAATAGTAAATGCATCCTGAAGTTACTGCTATTTATTTTTTTATACTATTATTATAATAATTTATAGGGGAGGAAAAACGTAAAATTTGATGACCCGTGAAAGTTAGGATATTTTGTAAAAATGTTATTTGGGGGCCCCTTTGTTGTGGAGGCCCCGGGGCAGTAGCCCCGCCTGCCCTCCCCTAAATCTGGTGCCTGCCTGTATTTGTCCGATATTTTCAAATCGGTGCAAACTGAAGCATTTAAATAGTCATTGCTTCTTCATATCAAATTGTTTCTTTTATTTATATTCATAAAATACATGTTGTGTAAACAATAACGCATTTTGAATGGCATTTAAAAATAAATGGTTTACATACAGTAGGGAGGGATTACTTTTCTGGCGAACGCAAAAAACGTGCGCTCTTTTAACTTTTTGCAAAATGTGAGGCTGATGCCCATTCTGTGCAGTAGCATACCTAAGGGGATATTTTTAAAAATTTCTCCCCTTCCCTCCAAGGTCACCCCGATGAGAGGTGACCACAAGTCAAAGACGTCGAAATTATTATTATTATTTTTTTTTTGGGGGGGGGGGGGACATTTGACTAACGGATTCCAAAAATAAGGAAACATTATTGCAAATACTTATTTTCTTTTTTAAAATTGTTTTCAATGATGCTCAACGTTCCTTTGCAGTAGATGTTATGTATGTATGTAGGTGTGTATTGTATATGTGTGCATGCTCGAATTTTATCATTCGGTAAAATTGAGAATTCTCCCCTTTCCTAAAAATTTCAGTTATCTCCTAACCATTTCACATAAATTAATAAAACCACTAATATTTGCAATTTTTAAATAAGTATAACTAATGTATGTTCTTGAACCAAATAAAGAATAAACATTTTTTGATTCCATCTATACTGATATATGAAATGTTTTTCAAAGCATGTCTTTTAGCATAACGATTTTATTTTTTCATTTATTAGAACTGAAATTATCGTTATCTTTGTTCGGAAATATTTTACGTACAAAATACATACAACCGTAATCAATCGGGGGGGGGGGGGGAAACAAGACCTACGAGAGGGGTCCGGACACCCTGGTCCCCTCCCTTGTGTGCGCCACTGGGAGGGAGAAACTGTCTCACTCTATTTCTCTGTATCTCCGACGGTATCTCTCGGAAAACGAAGGTCCATGCCCCCTTATGCCTGAAATAGGGTCCTAGGAAAGATTTACACTTTGTACTTGTTTCAATTTTCTAGTCACAATAGGATCTTACAAGTTTTAAGTTTTTGTTTTACATTTTCAAGTTTATTTTTCTTTTGTTTCGTAGATCTGCAAATGTTTATTGCACATGGTGTTAAAAGGAAAAAAAAGGCATTGTTATAAATAGGACTGAAAACGGTACCTCGTCTTTAGTTCAAGAGCAGTAATAAATCATAGTGAATTAATGTTATTGATTTTAATGAATAAATAATAGGGGAGTGGGGGGGGGGCAATTCCGCTTGACCCCTTTGGTACACTACTGCAATCCGAATTTAATCGTTCTTCAAATATCCTCCCAGAAATGGAGGTCCGGTGGTTTTCTCCGAAAGTTTCGAAATTGTTTTTTTAAAAACTTAGTTTGAGATTAATTTTGGTTATGTTAAGGGTTGGGAGAGGAGAGGTTTGCGGCCATCCCCCGGCAATTTTTGGCAATTGAAAAGTAGATTATCTTCGACCATTTTAGGAGGACATTTTACGGGGATTCAGAAAATTTTTGAAATTATGGTTAGGAAAATGGAGTTTGATGTTTGTTGGAGAAGAGATGAAAGAACCTCTCTAGAAATTTATTTAATTGAAGCTCCAGAAACAAGATTTTAGCCTCTCTTCGATGATGAGAGGAGTTTGCAATGGCTCTCCTTCTGAAAGTTTTCAAAATAGAATTCGAAACTTAAGTCAGTTGTCAGCTGGTTCAAACATCACCAAAACATTTTATCACATGAGCATGTCGTGGTGCGAGTTTCATTGTTGAAACTCACGGGTTAATCGATTATTGGCCATTATATATATAAGGATAATTATTTGGCTGTCTTTTGTGAATATTGCAGTTGTGATAGAGATAAGTTTTATGAAATGTGTTGATAATTTGATTCATTCTAATAGGTATGTCAAACAAGAGAGGCAGAGGAAGAAAACCCGAGAAAATGGGGGGAAACGACGGGAAACGCAATCATGACGATATTGACGTAAGTGCATCTTTTTTTTTTGATTCTGCATTGAAAATAATTTTTAGAATATATAATTTTCTACCTTATTCCATGGTAAGTCAATGACACAAATGCAGGATGGCGACTGATCAGGGCCACCCGATTCCTCGGAGACTCGGGAGTGTACAGTATTTGGGAAATTTTAAGTATTTGTATATAACTTTTTCTCACGAGTGTTATACTTTGTTTCCTAAATAAAGGTCAAGTTTGAGATTAACACTTGTGAAATTAAACATTAAATGTTTTCATTGCAATTACCATGAATAACTAAAAAATTTTAACATTGAAACTAAGTTTTAAAGATTAAATAAAAAGTCTTTTGATTCAAATGCTGAATTTTACCTGTAATAACACTCATAAGAGACTCATAATAAGACTCATGAGATAAATGATTGTAACCTCAACCTTACTTAAAACTTTGTTAGCTGAAAAAACATAATGATCCCCTTATGTTTTTTACTTCCTGTTTCAAAATGGTCCACTTAGACCTTTTTTTTTTTAATGGGTAAAAGATATGTTTCAGACGTGCCAATTGCTTTGCTTTGGAGATTTAACTCTGCTGGGTTGTTTCTTTTAGGCAAAAGCACTACTTTTAGTCATTGAAATTAATAGAATAAGCAAAAAAAAAAAAAAAAAAAAAAATGGATAGAGAAAAAACTTTTATTTACCTAACACTTAACTTTTAATTTTTAAATGCCCGATTTGGAAAATAAGGCGTTTTCATAATGACATTACGAATGATGTACTTTGGCGCATCTATGGTGTACAGAGTTTCCACATGATTATCAATTGCGCTTACGCTTGCTATAAACCGTATTGTTGGCAGTAAACGTGAGTTGAGATGCGAGTTAAATATTGCACTCTGTGCTAATGGCATCGGTGAAGGGCATTTCATCATTTGTGATGTCATGTGCAGAAGAGTAAGCAACAAAATTGCTCTGTTTAAAATGATTCTTTTTTCTTTCCACATCAATTACCTTTTCCTGATGGGAAGTGCCGTTTTTTGTTTTATTTGTAATTTTTATAAATTTTGCAAACTTAGTAAATATGGCTCTAAATTAACTGTATCGTATGAAATTATTCTAACTTAAACAGGCAAAGCTGCTTAGATCCCTCTTTCTGTGTGTGTTTCACATTTTAGAATGAATTAAAAATTTGCAGTTTTTCTTATAGACTGACTAATATAGTTAAGAAAAGGCATCGTTCAACGTATTTTACCCTGAAAATGTGCGTTAATGATATAAACCTTTTCTTTAAGCAAAGCATAAAACAAAATTGCACCATTTCTAAGCGTTATAACGTATTTATAGATCCTAAAAATTCATTGAATAGTTAGAGAACTTATCTTAATTTTAAAAGCAAGCTAAATGGATTCATCCGTTGTATGAAATATATTATGTTTATAAATGTATTGTAATTAATATCTACCAATTTTTGAAAATAAAAAGAAAATTTAAAAAATTCAATTTAAATATAAAAAACAAGTCGGACTTTTTTGATAAGAAAAAAAATCATGAACCTTTCTACTAACTTAAATTTGGAAGTCATAGAGCTGCAGGTTAATTAGCGGCACTATTTGCCTTCTCCAGAAAAATGAACTTATGTTTTATCCGTTTCAATGATGGCTAACTTTTTTCAGCATATAATCAAAGGAAAGATGATGTTTATAGATGTGAATTCTTGTAGACATATCAAATGATTAGTTTTCAAATTGATCAATGAAATATGAATTGTATCCAAATGACCCCCATCCTCCTATAAATGATTAAAACGGGGTTCGTACATCTCCTGAAACTCCCGAAATTTTATTTTTTCTTCTAAGGGCCCTTCAAACTCCTCAATTTTTGTTTTAAACCTCCTGATTTTTCTCCTCCTGAAAATAATTTTCAACAACAATCGCTAATTTTATTTCCATGTCATCTCTGTTTAGGCAGCCATATTGAACAGTGGCGGCTCGTCACTGTGGGCTGGACCCGCCCAGAAAAATAGTGCATAATTAGATTATTTAAAAATGTCTTTTTGTGTTTCAGTTTTAAATAAAATCAGGGCATGAAATTGATTTTAAATTTCTAGCACGCTGTTATTCGCTAATATAAGAAAAAGTGTTTCTTTTCTGTTGACTAGCGGCAGCGCTTTAAGAATGATCCTTCAGGCCATTTCAACGGCGGCCCACATGGTTGCCATAGTTGCCATTCCGTCTTTTCAAAAATTTCGGCCATCGGATTTTTTTTTCCATCTTCAAAATGATTTTTATGGATGAAACAAATCTTTACTTTTGAATTTCTCACTCTCAAAAAAGGTATTATTCTTCTGAGGACAAAAAAATGGTCCATCTGCTAAAGTTAAAAAGATAAGCTGTTTTTTTTTTCCAAAAAATAATTAAATAAGTCACTCAATCTGTTGATTTCAACCATTCTTGTCTTAATCTGGAAAATTTTATTAAAGTTTTTATCACAATGCATCTTATAGCCAAGAATCCCATACTTGAATTTTTTTTTTAATTATTATTTTTTTTGTATGAAATATGAACTATTTATGTAACATGAACTATAAAATCTGAAGCTTTTTTTCTGCATTAGCAAATAGTAAGTTTTTTTATTGCATTTTATTATTAAGTTTTTTTCTGCTTTTACCTCCTAAAAATCTTGGACAATGATATGTTATTTTTTAATTTAGGTTTTAATTTATACTTAATCTTACAATTTGGTTTTACTATATAGTTACAGCATCAAAAATTAGCATTATATATGTCTAAAACATCCAACTAAGCTCATTTTGGTGTCGCGAAATGGAGCCACACGCTTTTCAGTCCTGGCCAATTTTTAGAGTGGCACCCATGTTGCCACTTGGTTGCCAAGTTAATTTTAGTTGTGGGCTGCCGGCTCACAACTAAAACCAACTGCGAGCAACGAAGTCTATGGGCCGGCTCCCTTCCTGCCCGTTCGAAAAATATCTCCAATAGCAATAGTAAAAGCAGTGGGAGGAATGTGTCTTCTTTCGCGTCCCTTAGAGGATGTTTCACAGGGGTAATTGTATTTCGGTATTTTACCGAATTTCCGGTATTTTTATGTCCGAAAATACCGGAATTATGTGTTTTTTTTTTGTTATGCTTTTATCTCCCTACCTCCGCAATCTTTTTAAATTATATAATACTCATCAAATATACCTGCAAGAGCCTTAAGATGGACAAATGTCAAGATAATTTGTATAACACCAGCTCAAAAGTAACTTTGTAACCCATTAAAAATTTAACCAAATGTACACACAATATTTTGACTCAGAACTATTTAATACTATGGCAAAAGTGCACTTAAGTAATAGGGGCCAAAGATTATCCCTCCCCTCCCCCGTTCTCGCTTTAATACTTTCAGGTATTTTTTAATGAACTCACAATCACCCCTGGCTTTCAGTGAGACGATGGGCAGAATTTTCGGAGTCCACCCCACGGGGAAAGGAAAAGCTCTCTCTCTTTTGATTTAATCTATTTTTTTCCTTTCCTTTAATCTTAAACGGCTGTTACTATCAGGTATTGGGGTTTACAATATTTTGGGTTCCCACTCATTTCATTGCATGAGATGTTCATTTCAATTTGTTTATTTTTCTTTTTGGAACTTAGAGCGCATTCTCGAAATTTCTGAACGGAGATTTTATTTTCGAAAAGGCGTTTGCCATTTTTTAAGTTTCAGTTTGAATTTAGGTTCGGTTGGTTTTCAGTGTCGGACTAGTACAATAAGAGTTAAGGTTATATTTTTGAATTAAAAGCTGTTCCTAAAACAGTCTTCATTGGGTGAGATTTTTTCACTTTTCTTATAAGCTATGATATTTGGTTCAAGTAATAAGTCTTAATCGTGTTGGGCCTATTGTCATGCCTCTTCTACGTTAGAGTATTCTAACGCTGAGCAAACCTAAATTATTACTCAATTAAAAGTAATTTATATTTCTTATAAAAATAATGTATTGGTAATTAACTGCATGTTTCTAGAAAAATTAGTTACCAGGTTCATAATTTGATATAAACGAAGCATGTTAAAGTGAAAGTTAATGCTGCTGCATGATCCGAGTCATTTAGATTTAGTCACAATCTAATTTTTGCTATCCTGCATGGGAAAAAGAGGGGGGGGGGGGGGGTCTTCATTGCTTTATTATTTGGCAGGCCCACCTTAGTTCTCTTCATTTTATCTGCTTTCCCTTTTTTTTTGTGAAAATTTTATATAATTGTCAGAGGCAACACGAACTAAAACTTTTGGCAGGAGAGTGGTTAAGTTCTCAATTCACAAAATGAAATTCCGAACTTTACCGAATGATAAAAAATGAGCATGCACACATACTCAAATGTAATTACAAGATACTTTAGGCCTAAACAGCCATATGGTCTCGAAATTTGACAAAGAATATTTTGGGAGGCCATAATGACCTCTATCGGGATGCCCCGATAACAGCGGGCCCACCCGCCAAATTAAGCCACGAGTCGCCACTGATATTGAACCTCTGGGAACCAATCAAAAATCTCGTATTATACATCACCCGGTGCTTTTCGCAAAGACATGGGGTGTGTTCGAACCGACTGACCTGTCACTCTGTTCAAACATGCCCATTACGGTTACTGATTGTAACTGCAACTGGAGAACGAACCAAGAGCATGTGCAAGTTTTTGTGTTAACAAACAGCAACAGCTATTAAGCGTACTTTCTATTTTGCTAATTAGTAGTGCTATTGCTAATTTGTAGTATATTTTGTACTAATCGATTAAAAATTTGACAGCAAAGTAGATTTAATGTTTCTGGAAGAATATGAACCTTGTTAAAAATTGAGCCAACATCAGTGAACCGACCATCGAAACAGGTATCGATAGGTTCGTAATTTTTTTGTCTTCAAGGCAACAAATCTAGCCGCCTTGGCATCTATTTAATGAGTATAAATTGTGAAAGTGTTTTTATTTATTTGTAAAAGCCCATCGGGTTTAAGACTGTCTACATTGTGCGCTCTAATTTTGATACTTCTTACATTCTAGTTGCTGGATCATATAAGTCAAGATCGAAAGAATTTAGAGAATGCAGAAAAGAAAATATTGGATTTTTTGGCACAGGTAAGATGTCTTTATTTTACGGGGTTACAGAACCTCAAAAATGAAACGATCAAAAAGTTTTTTATTGCATATTTCAAACTATTCTGAACACAAGTTGAACACTTTGGTTCAAATATTTAAGTTATGAGTGGTTTTAGGACATGCTCCCTATGTGTTCTTATGCAAAAGAAAAACTTCAAATTGCTTTTTCTCGATGATGGTTTTTTTTTTTGTGTTTTTATGTCATTAGAATCCCTAAGAATTTTTTTCTATTAAAGATACAGTTTTAAAGTAATACTTTTGCAATTGGGATAACATATTTGACAAAACTACATTGGGTAAGCATTTTATAAATTACTGAAATGTTTAGATCATGTTAAACCTCTAAAAACCAAATTTTTTAAAAAACAATTTTGATTTTTTGCATAATTAATCACAGAAAGTTTTCGAATGAACTCATAAGCAAATGAATGCACAGATTTATAGTGATCGTTTTGCAAAAAACGTTTTCTAAATTAGTGCAAAAAAAAAAGCCTTAGGAATTTTAAAAAGTTGAAATTTTCCTCCATTTTTTGAATTTTTAATAAAAGTTGGCAATATTTTTAAATTTTGAAAATAAATTATTTATCACGAAATAAGTATTTTTGAACACCTGATGTTCCGCTAATTATCTCGCAGAAAGGAAGTGTGACGGACGAATGTTTTTAGAGTGGCGTTGGCGTTTTTCGATGGGCAAAGCAAAATAATTCAAATACTATCTGACCACGGATTGTATGGAAAGAAAAACATCGGTTTTACGGCCGGAATTGGACAAATCTATTATTTTTAGCGATGTCGGCTTTTGCAGAAGCAATCTCATTCAAATGAGCGGAATACACGCATCAAATTTGTACTTTTCCACTCATTCAGGTAGATTCGTCTCATCTGGGCGTTTGAAAATTCTGTACAATCCATAGTTGGACTACTGCTTCTAAAGCGTGTTTTTAATTCGAAGATCTTTTCTTTTAAAAGGAATGTAATTTACATCCCAAAAATGTCGATTTAAATCAGGGTTGGCAAAAACCCGGGTTTTTTTAAAAAGCCCATGGACCCAGGGTTTTTTGGTTTTAAAAAAAAACCCAATTAATGCTGTTTTTTTAAAAAAGAAATGTGATTTTTTTTATCTTTTTTTGGAGAAAGTGTGGGTACATGTAGCGTAAGTATATAGACAAAGGGCAAAAATTGTCTTGGGGTAAAAAAAGCTGGAAAACTAGTTAAAACTCGGCGTTTTCTGAAGAAAAGTATAAAAAAGACAAAACCCAAGAATGGTGAAGTTTCAGATTTTTTAGCTTCCATGAGTTTTCAGTTTGTTTTCCTGTGTTTACTGAATTCCAGCTTAATCAAGACATTTATTTGAATTTTAGAATGCCTGTTTTTCTATTTCTGTGTACAGAGTAACAAATACTAAACTTCTTCGTAAGATAATGAAAACACTGTACATCCTATTCTGTTTTCTGTACGACCGTTTGTAAACCTGTTAATTTCTAAAAAATATACCTTGTTTATTCGAGATTTGTGAGGTGTTGGTTTGCAGAAAATAATTCATATGAAAGTCTTTTAGCTAGAGTATTTTACTCTGTACAATCTACAAATATTGAGAAAATCAGACGTGACAGGACTTAGTCAAGATAATTTGAGTTATTTATTGAGACCAGTTACAGAAAGAAGTAATATGTATATTTATTTAAAATCTTTCAAGTATTTTTAATGCCATTTAAGTTTAAAGTTCAAAATTCATTTCTTATGTTCATTGTCTGGGGGTGAAGACCAAATAAAAAAGAAGTTAAAATTGTAAAAGTATTTAAGCTAATTATTTCCTTAAAAAACTTCTCAGAAAATTAAAAACTCCAAAAGTGGTTTAAATAATGAGTTTTTTCAAAAAAAAAAAACCAATTGGGTCGAATTCGGCCAACCCTCATTTAAATCCTTTCACTAGCTGAGGCTGTCTCGGGGGCAGGTACCATGCGAAGCCGTTAAAAGTACCCCTGTGGTACTCAAAATTCTAAAATTTGACTTTTCACTGAATTCATTTTTCACAAAATTATTTGATTTTTTACAAAAAACACCCTATGAAAAATCCTGGACAGACCCCTGCCATGACTAATATAATTATGAAAAGTAATTGATCAACGTAATATTTTATGCAAAAAACGTATATGACGCTGGAAAGCTTTTCTTTAAGTAATACATAGAACAAAATCGCATCTGATCTAAACATTACAGTGTCTTTACAAATCTTGAAAAAATTATTGAATATTTAGAGAACTTTTCCTATTTTTACGAGTAAGCTCAATGGATTCATTAGTTTAGATTGCTCTATTATCAAATTTCAGCAATTGTCTTCTTCAGCTCAATTGAATCCATTTCAGAATTTTTATTGATCTAAGCTAATAAACACAGAATACTTCATAGAAAAAATTTCATCTCTTGTATGAAGTATATTAGGTTCATAAATGTAAAAGTAATTAATATCTACAAATTTTTGCAGATTTGAAAAGCGAAAAAAAAAAAGATTTAAATCAAAGAAATCTGATTTAAATTTAAAAAATGGGACTTTTTTGATTTTTTTCTTTAAATCAAAAAATTACTAACCCTGGTGTATGTGGCTGTACTATACTATAAAGTGTCAATGTTAGATTTTTTTTTTGTTTAAAAAACAGTTGTATGTTTTTCATTTTCTAGAACTTCCGGGGAAACAATTCCCTAACTGTGGAAGTCCAATTAGAATGCAAACCAGCACAGGCCCGTGGTGGCCAATCAACATCTGCAGGACCATCTTTGGGTAAGATTTTTAATGATTTATTTTTCATTTTTTGGGGAGAAGAAATTCGTCTAATACAATGATAAAAAAACGTAACGATTGAATGAAGTTGTCTAAGCAAAACTGGGCAAACCGTAGGGTTGTCATCACTGTTTAAGTTTCTATGAGTGTTAAACTATTAGTAGTTCACTGGATAGTTCCCTTCATTTAACATCAGCCGTCGCATAGAAAATGCCACAAATTCAGAAACATTTAATTTCCTCGTCTGTTTTTTGCAAATAATTAATTTATTGCAATGTACATGCATATCTCTACGTAGTATGAAATGAAGTCCCCCAAAAGCATCTCTGTGTTTGAACTCTCAAAACTCAACAACTACCCGGCCGATTTTTCACAGCTTGTTCCTTTAAGTCCTGAAAAGGTTTGCAGATGAGTTCGATTAAATTTCGATGAAAAGTTCTTTTTTTATTCCAATTTACGTCCAATTTTCTCAAATTCTCAAATATGGAGGTGAAAAATTATTTGCACATATTAATATTACGTATCGTTAGAAAAGGTCGAGTTTTCCGCAATTTGTTTCAATGCTCACACTTTATTACGGCGGGAGTTATTTGTTTTTAGCTCGAATTTTTTTAGGCTTAGCTGAAATTTAGGCACTACTTACTTCATTAAATAAATCAATAAAAACTGAAAGAATTGTCTCACAGCTTTCTTTTCGCCGCCATTGGAAAAAGCCACCTTTTTTACTCCAGATCTAACTCCACCTATGGTCGAAAAAATAAGCTTTTATCTCGAAATTAAAAAAAGTGACAAGCCTTTTTACAAATTTTATCTGGCCAAATCTTACAAATTTATGTCTGGCCAGTACAGTCATTTCATGAATACCTAATGTACTAATTAGTTTCGCTGTAACCCTGTTTATTTTTCAATAAATTTTTGAAGTTGCACGGATCTTTCTCGGACGTCCCGTATATTAATTACAGGGGAAGGTTTGAAACTATTGTAATGCTTTAAATTTGAATGGTTTTAAACTCTTATTTTTTCAGTATACTTTGTTTCATTTCTGAACAACTCTACCTGTTATGACTCATAATTCTTATTTTCTTTTATCTGCTTTCAGCTCCCTTCTCTTGGAAATGGGTTGCTGGCGGAAATCCAGTTTCCGCAATTGAGGCCGAGGACGTGGACCATGATATTGCCGGTATGTAGATAGCTATTTTTTTTTAAATGTGCAGCACATAGTTTTTAGAGGAGACCAAACTTTAGCATAAGACCTCTTCATTTATGCCTGACTTTATAGTTCTCTTTTGTTTGTTGTCTTCTCATTCTCCAGCTTTGCTTAAGGTCGTGTTTGATTCTAGAATAGTGGGGTGTAAGAGAATTGGGAAGGCATTTTACTCGTGAGTGAAAGACGAAAACGAGGGAGGGGGGCACTATGAAAAATGACTACTACAACCACTTTCCTCTGTCCCATTCTTCAGTCTTGTTAAAGTAATCAGCTTCTTTCTAGTTGAACAAAAAGAGAAAAGCCCTTTTTTTTTTATAAACATCACCAGAAGTAAGGCGAACAATCGATTTTTTTTTCGCTCTACTTACTTAATCATTTTTTTTTGTGTTGTAAATTTGAAAACAAAATCATTTTTAGAATAGAGAACGGGTCTCTTTGTTTTTCCGGCGGTGCTCCATGCATCTTTTTTTTTCTTACGACTGCCAGATTTTTTCTGCTAGTTTGTAACTATTTGGAACTGTGTACAGTTGATGCAAAGTTAATTTGATACAGGCAGGGCCTGATTACTACTCATGCTGCCTGGGCCTCTGGCCACATCTGCCTAAGGGGTCCCAATTCTTTAAATGACTTATGCTTTGATTTAAAACCATACAAACAATACATGGTATAAATGATGTTAGAAAAAATATGACATTGATTGTTAAAAAATCTACCCTTCAAGTATTTGTATTGATACTGCCAGTAGCAGATTTATCACGTTGCAGTCCCAAGGACCCTTGTAGTACAAATATAGGGGCCCAGCAGGGGATTCAAAAATGCATTCCAATCCTTTTTGATCTCGGAAACCGATAATCCACTGCATTTTGATATCGAGTCTTCTGGGGGGACTCCAAATTATTTGTGCTCCTTAAGCCCCACTTTTACTTAGGTTACTAGTACAATATGTAGCCCCAAAAACCAGGGTTGTTTAAATTAAAACCACAACGTTGGTTCAAACCACAGCTTAAACCAAGCGTTTTTTTTTAAAACGAACATGATTATTTTTGGAAACTTTTTTTATAAAAACTAAATCGTTTTCTCAAAAATGTATTCATAAATTTTAAATGTGTTATTGTTATTATATGTGCACACTTATTGTTTTTTTCTCTCCTTTTTCTTGGGGTTTCTTTCTGCTGATAAAAGTATATTAATTACAGGTTAAGTGTTAAAAATACTGTCAGGGGCCAATCCAGGATTTTTTTTGCCACCAATTTTTGTGAAAGTTTTTTGTATCAGCATTGTTTTTGTGAAAGAGAAGTAGAACAAGTTAAATTTTAGTTCGAAAAGTGTAAATGTCATCTATTATTTTTAACAGGTTTCGTTTTTTTTTTTTTTTTTGGAGGGGGGGGAGCTAAAAACCTAAGAAGTACAAAAAATATCGTGATTTCATCTTCATGGGCTATGTACTGTGTACAATATAAGAAATAATGAGAAACACGGTTTCCCAAAACAGATGTTAAAAGATTGCGATAATATTGCATAAATACGCTTGAGGGAGAAACAGCTAAAATTCAGTTAAAATATTACAAAAAACCTGCTTAGGTATGTGTGGTTTGATGTGTGTTGGTTTAAAAAGTGTGCACATACAGCCGCGGCAGTTTTGGGTTTGCAATAACCTATGATGAACAGGAGCTTGTAATTTAACATGTAATTTTTATTTTATTTTCTGTTTTCAGCTCCATCGCCTAAGAGGAGGCGTGTGGAGATAGAAGAAGTCGTGGAGGCGGACAACGCCGATGCCGGTATGTAAATAGCTATATATTTTTTTTTCAGGGGGGGGGGGGGATCCATGGGTCTGAACCTTCTCTTCCTGATAGGTCCCTTTCCCTTTTCTCAGTTTTTTGCATATATATGAACAGAATTTTTTAAAAAAGGAATCAACTCCCTTTTTGCTCCAAGAATGCCACCCTAGGCGGCTTGTTTAAATAAAGTTGGCTGCGATATTAAGGAAACTATATCTTTATGAATAAAATACTTTCAATATCTATTTCCAGTTGTGTTTTGAGCCATTCATCTTCTAACACCAAGAACTTTGCCTGCGGTGGCTTCTCTCTTCTTATACGAACTAAAATCGTTCTATTCCATCTCTATTTTAACCTCACCACCCATTCCCTAACAAAAGCAAAGAAAAAATTAAATGAAAAAAAAATATATGTTCCCTGTAGTGTGCAAAAAGTAGCCTTAGCAAAAAAAAAAAGTTTTTATTGAAGAGTTGCCAAAATCAATTGTATTTTTATTTAGCCCCGTTATCATTGGCATTAATAAGGTTATAGATCCTAAGAAAGCAATGATAGAGAATAACTTTCATGTGTGCTCTAGAGAAGCCTTGATGCAAAATTTTTATTATGATATTACTATTAATACTGCTGTTGTAAGGCAACAAATTTTTGTAACAATGGGTTTCATTTTTAATGATTCAATGGGGAAATTACGTGAAACTTACCGTTTTACATCAGAACTTTTTTTAAACTAAGGTTCTTAACAAATAAATTATAGCCTGTGTTTCTTCCTGGTAATGTAGCTGTCTATGGTGAAAAAAATAGTTAGTTCTGAAGCTTACCCAGGACACACTCACATACAGAAGTAGCCATTTATGTATGTAGATTAACATTATTTTAATTGCTCCCTCATGCCATGTAAAATCAACCAAAAAGACGTGGTTTGACATCTAGGTTTGGATTTTTATGATATTTTGTATCTTTGTTCTCTTTCTGTGCATTTGAGAACTACTGTGATAGGGAAACAGCGGACCCTCGGGTGTGATGTGCATTTGAGAAAGCATATAAAATATTATTGGAGGAATCTCTATTGGTTTAGGTTCCCCAGAAATGCATATCAAGCGTGAAGTTTCAAAAAACCTTCGTGAAATGAAAACAATTTTGGTTTAGGCTCCCGATTTGAGGAAAAGGTCATGGTTGATTGTTTGTGTATACTATCTCAACCGTATTCAAGTACTTGCAGAACATAGTAAAGTATTCTGCTTTGGGGGCTTTACACCTTTCCATGCCAAGCGTAGGAGGCTTCTACGAGTGAGAATGTCAGAAATACTGAATATATACTTACCAACTCGACGGTTTTTAACGAGAGACTCGAGTTTTTTTACATTCGTTTCCCGTTTTTTAGGATTTTCTCCCGTTTTTGTAGTTTTTTTCAATCAATCATTAAAAAGTTTAATTTTCTCATCAATAGCGTCTTTTTCTAGTCTACCAATCTCAGGGAATAAGAATTTTTCCATTTAATAGCTCATTTTGTAAAAATTATTTTTGGAAGTATCCACATTGCATGTTTCAAACGAAGCACTTGCTTTGCCGAAAAGTTGCAGATTTCCATCCTTTTGCATCTTGAAAATATTTCAATTATTATGAAAGTTTGAAGTAATTTTAATACGTGCTACCGTATACCTACATGTTTTATATTTTATTTTCATCGTATATTGATTTTTTTTTTTGGAATTTAGTAATTAAAGTTTTGTAGCAACTTTTTTGGTAGAGACTGGGGAATGTACAAAACTTGAAGCAAATTCATTCCTTATTATTTGGTTTTTCCTTTGCAGTATGTCTGTCTTGCAACTTGCTTACATCTGCAAAAAAAAAAACCCCAGTCACTTTAAATTTTGTATTCATGTCATTTAAAAGCATAGTTTGATAAATCTGTTATGAAGATATGTCGCTGGTGTATCACCTATATACTTTTTTAAAATGCAATCGCTCGAGGGTACTGGTTGTAGATGCCAGGAACGGACAGATCAAACTGGTTTTTGATGGTTGTAACTGTAACCCTAACTACAGTGGATGAACTAAAGCGTTCATTTTCAACCACATTTTCGTTTCTTTGTACCCCTAAAAATAGCAGTTCTACCGGTAAAACAGTTACAGTGGGCCCGATTCCAGGGAGAGGGGGGGGGGGGGCAGGGAATGGCCCCTTGCCACTTTTTGTGGGAAAAATTATTTATTTTACTTTAGAATTTAGGAACCAAAACTAGAAATTACTACCTGTTTAAAAAATCATTATTAAGCGCAAACAGTATAACTTTTGTATTCACTGTTTAAGTATTAGTACGTCAATTGTTTTAGTTAAACCAGCCATACTTAATGAAATTATTACCAAGTGTTTATGACAGCTCAAAATATTTCGGGAGAAATAATGCCAGCCTAATTCGCGTCTAAGTGTTTTTTTGAAGAAAGTATTGTGTACATAATTCATCAAAATTAAAAAAAAAAAAAAAAAAAAAACTGGAGTTAAGCAGTTAGATTTACATCAATTATCTTGCTAATGTTAAGCTCTCGAAACCAGTAGCATATATTTCATACTTAACCCCCACTTTTTTTCATTCTGCCGCTAAGAATCCAATAATTTTTTTGCCCCCCCCCCCTCACTTTTCAGTCCCAGACACCACCTGAACAGTTAAGTTCCCGGATCGAGTTCAGCCTTGATGAGTTCAGCCTTGTCGCTGCTAGGCCTTTCCCTGCTTTCAAAACATCACCAAAACATTTTATCGAATGATCATGTCGGGGCACAAGTTTCATTGTTGGAACTTGCTGTTACTGTATCATTAGCCATTATATATAAGAGGATGTGTATTTGGCTCATATATATATGAATATTGCAGTTGTGATGGAATTTAGTTCTATGAAATGTGTTGATAATTTGATTCATTCGAATAGGTGTGTCCGGCAATGAATTCAGAGGGAGGAGAATAGAAGGAGTCGATGATGACGTGAGTGCCTCTTTTTTTTCATGCTATATTGGAAAATAGTGATTAAAATATATATATTTCTATCTTACTCAGTGAAAAATCTAAATGGGACGAATTTTCATTTAAACAGCACACATCTCTATTAAAATTGCTGATTTTTTTTTTTCTTTTCTATCAGAATCAGTTTTAATAGAGGAAAAAAAAACCCATATCTGTATTAACTATAAAAAAGTTACCATGCTTAAGCCAGGGTATAGACGTGCCTTATCTAGCAATGCACTGGAATTGTCTATTTCAGCGGCGAACCCCTGGGGGCTTCCAGGAAGTTTTCAGGGGGGTTTTGCGAAAAAAATATTGCAATGGCGGAGTTTTTAACGTGCCTGTTTCTTTTGAAGTCGATGAATAAGTTATTGAAAATGTCAAATTTTAATCTCTGATCTGCATTGAAATCTGTTTCCATAGGGAAAATGTTCTGCTAAACCAATGGGAAATTTTGAGTCCCCCCTCCTTAGAATTTTGTATGTCTGTGCCCATGATTATAGCCTTGAAGTCATGGTGAAAAAGCTCTACTTATGAGTACAATGTCCTCACGTTGAAGAATTTGAAAGCGTCAGTTTCCTCAAAGCTTTTGATCAGAAAAATTGCTTAAACTTGTTGGAAAACATAGGCATGGAGCATAATAAGAGCATCTAAAATATTTTGATGTTTAGTTTCTTAACTCTTTGAGTCTGATGAAGATCTCTCTTCTCTTGTGTTGAGTCAAAAATGCATAGAAGTGTAATCACGCTATTAATTTTCACACTACATAGACTACAGTTTACTTCAAGCTTTATGTCGAAGAGAAAGAAAATGTAGTAACCCAAATATACCACAGAAAGTATGATAAAATAATTACTAAAGAAAATTTTCGTAGGTGAAATTTGGCAGGTGTGAGTCTTAGGCAGAAAAAATCAACGGAATTTAACCATGCTACTTAGTTTGTGCTATATGTAAATAAAGAACTTATGAAATTTGTGTAGAAAATTTCTTTTACGAGTGAGCTTAACAATATTTGTTTTGTTAAAAATTACAATGTGTGCAAAAGTTAGAGTAATTGCGTAAAAAAAGATGCTTTTATTTATTTTTTCAATGTACGCATTTTACTTAGCACTTAAATAGAGCATAGTTACAAGAAAATTATTCAGAAACAAACAATTGATGTAAGCCAGTAAATCTTTATCAAACAGCTAGGCTCGTAGTCCTTTTCAAGGAGACTTAAACCTAGAGATCTTTCTCATTTTACTGCAAGAAAAAAAGTTCATTTTAGTTAATCTGAGAGTTTCCTAAAAGGTATTTTAGAGATCATTATTTAATTGACTTCTGATTTAGTGATAATAGAGATAAGTGTATCCTAGGATCAGAAGCATTTCAGCCAAACTTTGAGCCTCTTTGTTCCACAAATGTCTCATTTTCAAAGTTGATTGAAGTTTAACACAAAATGATCACTGTTTATTTTTTGGTGAATTTGTTTTGCATTCATTTTTTAGCGATAACTAATTTTAGTTCGTAGTAATATTTGTAATTCTATAATTTGCAATTATGTGTTTGATGCTTGTTATAAACTATGCAGCAGCAGCAGAAAACAGCTTTGCTACCATAGTAGCTGTGCTACGCTGGTTCCTTTTCGTTGCTAGCACTAAGTACCAATCTGCTGCGGACATCGTATTGCGTGCACGACCTCCTTCGTGACATTTGCTACACATTCCATTTGTTTGAAATGATTTCCAAACTCTTGAAACAGCCCTGTGACTGACGGCAAACTTCCTGGCAATATCTAAATTTTTTTGTCCTTTGATGTCGCCAACGGCTACCCTTAAAATCATCTAAGGGTTGTCGGGAAGACATACCGAAAAATGCAGGTTCGTCAAATGATTCTTTTGAACAACAATGTTCACCATTCGCCCAATCCTTTAAATGGCTTATCAGCGCTATCACGTGACCAGCAAAGTCATTAATCTAAAATTTGCATTCTCCCAACATGTCGAACTTATACTAATTTCCATATTTCCTTGCCTTCCATTTTTGTGGTTGCTAACGCTGCTATTGCCATCCGTCCTTAGAAATTGTCCACCAGTGTATATAAGCATTTATTGAAAAATTAACCATGGAAAGTCACTATTTTCTATACAGCGAAGTTTCTATATAGCGAACCTTTTTAAAGGTCCCTTGCGACTTCGTTATACGGAGACTTGACGGTACAGACATTTTTAATCACCATTCATTCATGAGTAAATACCCTTAAAAATGGTATTGCACTGTAGTATAATAAGATTTCAATCAAACTGCCCATTAAACACTATAAGCATAGTTGTGTTTCTATAAAAAAATTTTAATGAGTGGAATTAAAAGACGTTTTTTGCATAGTATTCGGCCAAGTCGAATAGTAAACTTGATATTCGGCATATGGGCCGAATATTCGTTGCATCCCTAATACAAAGAATGCAAGTTATACTCGGGTGTTCACCTCCTAAGGGTATGAGTGCACCTCCCTAAATACTGCAAAGACCTCCCCTCCTCCAAAAAAGTGAAAAATGCCTTAAAACAATGAACCGCAAAAAATTCAATGGCGCCGTCTGTGCTATGACCCCCTGTAGGTGTTCACCCCTGTTAATAATTTGTATAGGGTTAGTGCTTTGGGTAGTTTTGCGTTTATTACTTGCATCCACCAGAATTCATGATCAGAAAGATGAACCACCTCCAAATCTCTTTATGTTAGTGTTGTCCAAAAAAAAAAATCCTTTCCCAGATATCAATAAGCAGAATGTGAAGAGCCAACCACAAAAAACAAAGCAAGAAATTTAACCAATTATTAAATGATTAGCAGCTGTTTATAGCTCATATCCGGTATGCAAGAAGCCAGTCTGTAAAGTTTAATAAGTTAAATTGAATATTATTTAGTTAAAACCATTGATAATTTTCTGCTGATACCAAAAATACCGGTATTTTACCTCAGTAAGTTCTGGTCTTTTGAAATTGCAAAATTGCTCATAATACTAGTATCCGGTATTGCAATCACTACTTGTCACTAACTTAAATTTGGAAGTCATAGAGCTGCAGGTTAATTAGCGGCACTGTTTGGAAGTAGCTGCCTTCTCCAGAAAGCTGAACTTATTTTTTATCAATTTCAATTACAATGTTGGCTAATTTTTTTCAGCATATAATCATAGGTAAGGATGGTGTTTATAGATGTGAATCCTTGAAGACATATCAAATGACTAGTCTTCAAATTATTAAATAAAATACAAGGTGTATACAAATTACCCCCCGCCCTCCTACATATGTGATTAAAAATTATCAGTGAACTGGCCATCGAAACGGGCATCGATAGATGCATAATTTTTCAGTCTTCAAGGCAACTAATCTAGCTGACTTGGCTTTTATTTAATGAGTCAAAATTTGTTTTTATTTGTAAAAGCCCATTGAGTTTAAGACTTTCTACATTGTGCACTCAAATTCTGATAATTCTTGCATTTTAGCTTCTAGATTTCATCGACAGAGCCGTCATGCAGAGGGGGCGGCCAAGAAGAGACAGAGTGCAAGAGATGGAAAACATCTTTACAAAGGTAAGATGTCTTGAGTGTAAGCTGAAGTTATCTGACAACATGATGCTCCACAAATTATCTCGCCGAAAGGAAGTCTACTCAAAAAGAGACTTTTTCGAGTGGCGTGTAGTGAAGTGGTGTTTTTGGATGGGCAAAGCAAACTAATTCAAATAGCTTGCTTGAGCAGTGCTCATTTTTAACTCTTTTGATTTTTTAGCCTACTTTCCCAGTAAAAGTCAGAAAAAGAAGGAAAAAGCATGAAAGAAGGCTTAATGCATCTTAAAAATATTGCGAAAAACAAAAAGAAAGTCAAAAATAAATAAAATAATTTAATAAATATTAAAAAATGGAAAGTAGGGTATTGAGATGGGAAAAAATATCTGTCTGGCTGTCCCCCCTAATAACTTTTGAATGAATAGTCTGATATGATGTATTTATTTTAATGAGCTTATTAATTTTAATTTTTATTTTTTCATTTTGAAAGCTGTTAAAGATTTTTTTTTAATGGAAAAAAGTATATTGTCATTTCAATGGTTGGAAGTTATTTTAACTAATTCTGGATTAGAATGACTTAACATATTTATTTTTACAAACTTTAACTATTATTGAGTTTGGCACTCTTAGCTTCTTTAAGAGGTTTTCCACCTCCAGCTCAGTCACTCCTATGCCGAGCTGATGGGTGCTAATAAGCACGAAACTGTAGTCCTCGGCTGTACATATCATTATGCAATAGGAAAAACTTGCAAATTAAGAAAAAGAGTTAAAAGTGCTAAGAAAATGTTTTGAGAAAAAAATTGCATTGAAAGGGAAACAAACTTTTGTAAAACGTAATTGCAGAGATTTCAAAATGAAAGTATTAGTTGGAAATATCTGGTCTCTCAAAGCATTTGTACTTAAATTTCAAGTTTGGATGTCAAAAGGTTTCATCTGTTTTGCATAAATATGTCAATTAGTTATATATAAGAATAACTACATTACTTCCATTCTTTCACTATTACTTGTTATTCTTGCAATAATTATTATACTGTTTGAAAATTTAGTTCAAAATAATTTCAATTACTTCTTCGTTCTACCATAAATACACATATGTTTTTAAGAGTGATTTTAATAGTTTCTTAACATTCTTATGCTAAGTGGTTTCTAGAAGTAAATTATATTTTTTAAAATTTTCGTTAACCTTTCCATGTAGAAAAATTTAATATACTGTTTTGTAGTTTTTTTTCCCAAAAAAATTTACTTGATATGTTTTTTTAAAAACATTTTGTTAAAGTAGCATCTTTTAAAAATATCTGTAGTTCATCAACTTTACACACTTAAAACGTTTAAAATACTGCATTTCATACAAACATACAATGGATTTCAAGTAGAGCAAATAAAGGAAACCATTATCATTGTGGTAATGTAAATCAGGGAAATTTGGGGAACTTAATCATGGAAATCAAGGAAAAAAGTCAGGGAACTTTTTTTCCCAGATCCTGTCGCAACCCTGTTATACCTATTAAAAATCGCTGCCATAAAATGAAATTTTTTTCTGTTGTATAAAATATATTATGTTTATAAATGAAAAGTGGCTAGTATATATGTAAAATTTTGAAGATTTCAAAAAAATATATCAGATTTAAATTAAAAAAAATCAGACTTTTTTGATTACAAACCCTGGTGTATGTGGCTGCTGTACTGTAACATGAAGTGCTAATGCTAGATGTTTTTTTTTATTTTGTATAAAACTGCGTTTTTCATTTTCTAGTACTCCTACGACGACCCCCTCTGCGATGAAATAGACCTCAACACGATGACGATAGTCAAAGACCGAGGTGAGAAAATATTCCAATTTAAAATGTACATTACTTGAAAAGTTAAATACCTTATTGTAATACGTACAGCAAGCATGCTTTGACCTGAATTAAAATCGAGCTTCTTCCTGACCCATAAAAGTAAAATAGCGATAAGTATGAAGAACAAAATAGGATTCAGTTAGTAACGAAAGCACGAATTGAAGCATCTTTGCTCCTTTTTTTTGTTGTTGTGTTTTTCTGAAAGTAGTCTGACATTTTAAATTTACTGTCTGACATTTTAAAGCGAAACCTTGCTCGGATTTGAATTTGCGTATCAAAATAAGGGTGATGGAGATAACGATGTGAGGGGATTTTTTTTTCAATCGGGATACATTTGTTAGATGAGGATGCACTGATTAGAGGATGCATTTCTTGGATGCGCTGGCCTGCATTTTCTTTTCATTTCTTTTTTCTAAATTTCCTCCTCATCGGATCTAGGAAAATAATATTGGATCTAGGAAAATAAAACCGAATTTATCGGTTTTTTTGAATAAAATAATTATGAATTAACAAGCCACACTTATAAAATCACTGAATAATAGTATCAGCCGCTTTTTAAAATCAAATTTGAAAGAACAGAATCATTACATTACCAGGCCATTTCAAAACCATCCTTTAATTAAATCAGTGCTGTTTCAAGGAATAAAGCTTTTAGAAAACATCAGTTATAAATGGAATAAGGTAGTTATGCTTCGTAAAAAATTGCAAAAGACATTTCAAATTCCAAACTTATATATTGCGCCCCCCCCCCAAAATTGGCAACGGGGGTGTGTGTGATCAGTGTCAGAAAAGGAGTGAATTGCAATACCAATTTCGCCCTCTGTAATAGATGTCAGAAAAGCACTTGTTAATCACACGAAAATATGCAAATATTTTGAGATTCTTATGTAAACAAGGAAAAAACTCTTTAGGTAAAATGTCAACAGCATTTTGAAATACTTAATAGAACATATGTTCTTTTTTTTTTCATGTTATTGAGACTTAAACCTCCTACGTTTTAAAATGCATGGATACCGATTTATGAAATCAGCGGCTTTATAAAATCAAATTGTCCCGGAATCAATGAGATTTTGATAACCGGCGAGCGCTGTATTTAAAAGTATCTAACAAATAAAATATTCCCCAAAACAAAATGCTGACAATGGGATCACTCAAGAAAATTCCTTTTTATTTTCATTTTCAAACCTGATTCGAAAAAAATCAACATAGTTGCAGAAAAAAATTACCTTTACCCAATTATATTCATCCTCGTCTGCAGAAACTGTAGCTTCGCCATCCCATTCATTCTCGCTTCTTCAGTATCTGTCAGTATAGTTTGCAGGGGTTCACACATTTCTTCAATCATAGCATCTTTTCCCCAAGATATTAATGTGATTGCAGTGAGATCGCCACCTAGAGTTAGATATTTTACTGATGGCATTTTCTGTTTCTTTTTGCAATTTATCCGTGTTCAAGTCACTTGTGGGATTTATTTTTCTCTTTTCATGTCGGCCCAAACATATTCAATTGCATTAAAATCGCAGTGGTAGGGTGGGAGGCGTTGAATTCATCTGCAGAGTAGTTTTTTTTCCCACAGGCCTAATATTTTACGTAACAGAATTTTCCCCCGTTCGCGGCCAACACCTGACGCTGAACAACTCCTCTGCAATCCAAATCATGGTGGAGGTAGTTCAGCGTCATTAAAGAATAACATTTTATATGGCGCTCTTACGTTTACTGACAGCAAAAAATCGACAAAGCGTTTAAAAAATCTAGATTGTATGTTGTATTTCTTGTGTGACGGAATTTAAACAAAAAAAGCGGGAATTTTTCGACAAAGCGGGTCACTTTGACGGGACATTCTCGCAGCGGGACAGTAAGACTAAAAGCGGGACTGTCCAGCCAAAAGTGGGACGTCTGGACACATCAAGTATGCAGTCTGCATACTTTTACAGTTATATGATTCAGAAATAAAAAATATGCATTAGTTGGTGTACTGTCAAGATATTTCCAGTTTTTCTGACCAATGTTTAATATTTAGACGTTTAATATATAATAATATAAATATGAAATAAAAGTGAAACATTATGTTTCTTTGCTGTACTAGTTATG
This sequence comes from Uloborus diversus, assembly GCF_026930045.1. NCBI lineage: Eukaryota > Metazoa > Arthropoda > Arachnida > Araneae > Uloboridae > Uloborus > Uloborus diversus. Next base: position 155,467 of record NW_026558386.1, read on the forward strand.
TAGTAATACATCATAAAATTATAGTGCATCACTTTTGGGTAATTTTAAATAATAAATGAACAGTATTACTATGATTAATATAACTTTTATATTGAAAATATCGTAGTAGGAAAAAAATCAAAATATCATGATATTTTCAAAATAATTATCGATATATATCGTGATACAAATTGACTGATATATGCATGCCTCACTTGCCAAATCGATGAACTCCACAAAACAAAAAGTCGAAAAGTCATGAAGAGGATGGTGTCGTCCGTAAAAATAAATAGAACCTCGTGTTATAAAGGGTGTCCCAAAATTAATGCAAGATTTGAATTTGCCGCCATTTTTGCAATAAATTGTGGGCAATCTTGAAAAAAGAACAATTTGGCAGCTGAGGATCTAGGGTTATTACAAATGGAGCGTTTTCGATTCTATAATGCGTTTTCATTATCGAACAATTATTTGAAAAATAATGAATGTTTGGGCGGGTCAAGCAGTTTACTGTTATTGGCGCTCGATGTCGCAATTAGGTAACGCGCAGGTGGTTCTGGAATTTCTGACATAGACGTTTGACTTCAAATAACCCCATAGGGAGAAGTCTAATGATGTAAAAAATCACACGATCTAGGGTACAATTGATATCACCTAAACGAGAGAGTACACGAACAGGAAATTCCTCATGCAGTGATTGAATTGTTTCGCTGGCTGTATAATAGCATAACACTCCATTTTTACTAACCCTAAACTCCCAGCTGTCAAATTGTTCTTTTTCCGTGGCTGCCAACAATTCACAGCAAAAACTGTGGCAAATTCAAATCTTGCGTTAATTTTGGGACACCCTTTATTTTCTGCCATCACAGGGTCAAAAATGTACTGAACCAAAACTTTAATATAAGTTCACATGCTAAGCGTTGATTAAGCACTATCAAAGCAGAAATGAGGATTTCTGTCAAAAGTGGAGTGAATCGATTTGGCGATGGAGGCATCCATTTATCGGCGAACCCTGGTTCCGACAATGACTCAACCCCGTACCCTTCTTTTAGGTCACATCCGCAGTAAGAGGGCCCGGCCCTTCGGTTCGAACCAGGCTTCAACATCCAACGAAGCACGTCCCGGTAAGAATTGTTTTATTCAATACTAGTTGTCCCCGCACGGCTTTGCCCGTAATAGAAAAATTAAAAGGTCTTTTGGTTTGCCTGTGTATTTACGAATAATGTGTGGTGAATTTTCTCGCCAGTTGGCTTGTACCGACGTTACAGTTCCACGTTATGATAATTTCGTATCTCGCCAATCGGCTTGTGCCCATGTTACGGTTCCACATTATGATAATTTCGTTATTTATCATAGTTTTTTTTTCTTAAAATTGGAATAAAAAAAGAACCACATCGAATTTTTGAAAAATCGCTTCGAGGTACACACCCCCATGCTACATACTAACTTTGTGATGAAAATTGGCCGTACGGTTTAGGCGCTATGCGCGTCACAGACATCCATGATAGACATAGTATGTCAATCTAAGTGAAGGTTTATTATCATTTTGTATGTTAGATAACATTTTACATATTTGCAGTTTTCATATCTTTGTTCCTTAACGAACTCTAGAATCCGTGACGTAATAGTCTTGGAATAGAGAATGGCACGTGTAGTGGGCGTTGCCCATGACGTGACTAATTTAACGTCGATTCTTCTTGAACATGTGACGTCACGTGCACACGCTTCGGGCTTGGCCACTGAAGATCACGATCAGGTAGCATTGAAGTGAAGATATGCTAATGAGATTCTGAATATAAGCAAAGCTGTTATCAGTTGATCTCTCTCTCACTTCTTGCACAGCCTAGACGCGTTGGCTCATGTCAGGCAAGCCAACTTGCTGTTTGTTCAGCAAGCTTAGGCTGTTACCTTTTTTTGTTTAATTGAAGTAGTATGACGTTTGTCCATTGAAGACTTCGTTCTTCATGAACGATAGTCGGGTCACTTGATAATACTTATTAGTCTAGGTCAACGGGGTATTTGCAATAATGATATACTTATCCTTATTTACTTTTTGTCAAAGCCATATACTTCGTTTTTAATCTTTTAATAAATTAATTGATGTTTAATGAGCTATTCGTCTTCAATTATACTGTTTCACGAACTCCAATTTCACTCTGCTAAATATATTACGTTGTTTGGGCAAGAGTTAGTTTCAATCATACCTTCCCATCCAACAATCCAGACATCCTACAGGACATCCAGTCTGCTTTATTATTAGTAAAGACTAGTGTAACCCGCACGGCTTTGCCCGTAATAGAAAAATTAAAAGGTGTTTCGATTCTCCTGTGTATTTATGGTGAATACTATGGTGAATTTTCTCGCCAATTGGCTTGTACCCATGTCACGGTTCCACGTTATGATAATTTCGTAATTTACTCATCCATCTTATGATAGTTTGTTCTTAAAATTGGAATAAAAAAAGAACCACATCGAATTTTCGAAACATCGCTTCGAGGTGCACACCCCCATGCTACATACTAACTTTGTGCCAAATTTCATGAAAATTGGCCGAACGGTCTAGGCGCTATGCGCGTCACAGAGATCCAGACATCCTCCTGATATCTAGACAGAAAGACTTTCAACTTTATTAATAATAGTAAAGATAATAGTTTTTGGAGGGAAAAAATTAATCTAATAACTATCAAAAATGTAACGATGGTATGAAGTTGTCTTAACAAAACTGGGCAAACCATAGGGTTCTCATCATTGTCCGAGTTTCCGTAAGCACATGTTGTTATGGAGAAACTATTAGTAGCTCACTTGGCAGTTTTCTGCAGCTCGTATCGGATAAGGAACGTAACATACACATTAGGGTGTTTCAAAACGACAAGCTAGTAGGTCCTCCCAAAATAATTTCCTCGACTGTTTTATATCAACAGCGCACCTTTTGAAAAAAATATTAAGCAATGTCCTAATGGTGCACAGCCAACTTTCAAATGTTTAAGGGGACGAGTCGGTATTTTTAAAATTAATTGTTTTTTTTGTAATCCTATGTTTTCTTTTGTAGACGAACACTATTATGGTTTTTTTTCTTGGTTTTTTTCCCTTTGCTAATGGAAGTAGATTGATTACAGGTGTGAAGGTCTGAGAATACTGTGATGCTTTAAACTTTAATGGTTTGTTGTGTGTTCGTTGAAAAAGTGTGCAAATACAGTCACGACTGGAATGGGTTTGCTACAGGGTTGGGTTTTGGACTGTCCAAAACTGGTTTAGGACAGGACAGGTGGTTTTTATAGTCCAAAACTGTCCAAAACTATGCTAAAGCTAAAGGGGTGTAATCTAATCAATTTGTTTTAATGCAATATTCGTAATGCATAAATATAGATATTAATGAGGTTTAATTAATGAGTATTCAGTAATATTTTTCTCCAAATGTTCATTTAAAAAATATTTTACTGAAAGAAATGCCAGTAACTAGTACATAAGTTTCCTTATGTAGCAGTTGGTACAGTTATGAAAAGAAATACACAAGACTACTAATTTCAGTTTCATTGATAACTCAAAGGAATGCTATTAAATGTGCAATAAGTATTAAGGTGAAAAAAGGCTTAATTTTTTAATGGTTTTCGCAAATCTTTCATAATGTTTTAATTAAAATTACTTTTTTAATTATAGATGAAAAAACAAGAAATTTATGATTAAACACTTAATTATGAAACTCTTGTGCTATTCTTTTTTAAATTCATATTTTTAATATAATACATTCTGTAACTACAAAAATTTTTAATTTATTGCTTTTAAGTCGATTATTGAACTATATTTTGAACACTTTCTTTTGCACATATGCATATATGTCGAAAAATTTGGTTAGTGAAAAAAAACTCCTGCATACAAAATTAAATTTTTAATGAAGAATTTAATTTCTTCGTAACTAGAGAAAAATCAACTGCATTAATAAGTTATATATTTATACTTGAATATCTACATTGAATAAATATATTAAATAGTCCAAAAAATAGTTTTGAGACATTTTTTTCTGTTTTTGATATTTTCTTACAAAATAGTTTCTCAAAAAATAGTTTTGGACACTTTCAGACACAAGGGTTTCGAACAAGATGGTAAAAACTTTGCCAATCCTGCTTTCATTTGCCCACATGCATAAACATAGGGAAATTTGGTTACTATTATCAAAAAAATAATAAATAAAATATACTCATGCATACAAATTGAAATTTTAATCAAGAATTCAACTTGTGTGTAACTAGTTTAAAATCAGCTGCATAAATAAGTTGAATGTTCTTATTGAATAAATGTTCAATCTGAAGCATTACTTTAATACATTTTATTCTGTATTTAATGTTTTTTCACAAAACACAATTTTTCTAAAAACATAGTTTTGGACAGTTTGGGACACAATGGTTTTGGACAGGACGGTAAAAACCAGGGTTTTCACCGAAGTGTCCAAAACCTTGCCAACCCTGGTTTGCTATTGCCTATAACGGACAGGAGCTTGATCTTTAATGTGGCAAAAGCTTTAACTCCTAATTTGTCAATATACGTTGTTTCATTTCTGAACAACTCTACCTATTATGACTTAAAATTCTTATTTTCTGTTATCTGTTTTCAGCTCCGGCCCCTAAAAAGAGGGTCCCCGGTTCGAAGAAAAATACTCCGAGCAGTAAGGGTGCTCCAGGTATGTAAATAGTTGCTTTTTTAATGTGCAGCGCATAGTTTAGAGCGGAACTAAATTTTGAGAGCGAAATTGTTTTTCAAGAGAGAACGGGTCTCTTTCTTTTCGGTGCTGTGCTCCACTCATCATTTTTTTTATGATTGCAGGATTTTTCCTGCTAGTTTGTTTTTTTCTTTAAGAAAAGAAAAACATTTCTTTCTTTTGTGATGCACCTTTAAAATGAATTCGTTTTGAAATTGTTTATTAGCAAAAATATCATTATTCGAAACTGTGTTCAGTTGATACAGGGCAAAGTTGATACAAGCAGGGCTCAGACATGTAACTGGAAGATGTAAAATCCAGTTAATGCAAAATAACCTGCAAAGGTTTAGAGATAAATTACAGATTAATAAATTTGCAAACTCTTTTTTTTTTTTTTTAATGTAACACAAATTTGCTAAATAGTTTTTATTTTCTTTTTCATCACTGAACTGTAAAATATTACTAGGTGCTATATGGCAGATCAACTATGTTTTTCTAAAATTAGAGAAAAAAATCCAAGTTGTCGTTATCTATTCATTTTTCTTTCAATTATTTTCAGTTAAAGCTTCATTTTACTACACAGTTTGCTTAATTACTTAAGATTCATAGTCTAATCATGCAGCATTTAAGCTGTTTATATATGAATCACAACTCTATAAAATATTTCAATAATGAGAGAAAAAAAAAATCTTTGCTCACTTTTTTGCTATACCTGATAGATGTATCAATCAGAGCAAGAAAAAAAAAAGTGTAAAATTTTAAAAACAGAAAATATTTGTAATTTTGTGCTCTTATAAAAATTGTCAAATTTTAACCCTCGTTTTACATGTGGGTTACGCTCCACGGAATGCCGCGTAAATTGAGACCTAATATATACTAGTGTTAAAATTATTTCGTGTTCTGTTTATAAAGAGGAGCTGGCTATGATAGTCATCAGGGCGGTCATTAAGATTTTTTCTCTGTAATTCTTTGCAGAGCGTTAACGCATCCATGAACATTTGCGTCATTTCCGTGATAGAATGCTCCTTCACTAACAAATCAGAAAAATCATTTCTATTGTCTAGGAATAGCTCAAAATTTTCAATGTGAAAGTTTCTGGTTCTGTGTCATCAATGTCCGTAGTCTCGTTGGTTTCGGCCTCCTTTGTCACTCCTGAAAGCTCTTCTTCCAGTGAATTCTGAACTGTGTGAGTTGAATAACTTAACTTCCGGAAAGAGCTCTGAAATTCATTGCATAAACTGTCTCCAGTGGCCCGAGTGTGCTCGTCAGCACCCCAAGATGCAGTTGAATATGCATAATCTGCAATCTTTAGGAGTTTGGATTTTGAAAGAACGGAAAATGTTACCAGTTTGCATTGCCGCATCCGCGTAAAACCGAAACTCAACCGCCTAAAATAAAGGTGTCGAATCTTAAACTGTGTATGATCTAAACCCCGTAAAATGAGGGTCTACTGTACCTGTGTGCAGGGCCTGATTACCATACAGGCCAAAGGCCTAGACCTGGGCCCCATCATCCTAAGGGGCCCCAAATTACTTAAAGAATTATGCTTAGCATTACAACAACTAGGCAAAAAATACATATTTTTTTAATTAATAATAAAAAAAAAAAACTTTAGTTGGAAGTGAACTTAAAGGATAATTTTTATTGCTTCTACCAGTAGGAAGTTTACCATGTCACAATTACGAGATGCGTAAAAGGGCGTGAATGCACATGATAAATGATTTACATAATTCTGTGATAGACAAAGGGGCCCCCAAAAATCAGTCTTCAAGGGGTCTCGAAATTTTTGTGGGCCTAGGGCCTCACTTTTAATTAGTCGGGCCCTGTCAGTGTGCATGCTCGAATTTTATCGTTTGGTAAAATTAGGATTTAATTTGGCAAATTGAGAATTTTCCCCTTCCCAAAAGTTTTAGTTCAAAGTTCTCCTCCCAGCATTTCACATAAATTCAATAAAACCAATAATGTTTACAATCCTCCCACTCAAAAAAACTATTGTTTTGAACAGGTTTTTGATAGCTACTCAGAGTCGCTTCAGCAAAAAAAAAAGTTAATTTCCTTAGCTAGAGGTTCTCGCAAAATAATAGTCTTGATGTTTTATATCAATAGTGTTTTTTAGAAAAAAATATTAAGCAATGTGTTAATGGTGCACGGTCAACCTTTAATTGTTTAAAGGACAAGCCTGTCTTTTTAAATCTAATTGTTTTTTGCAATCCTATGTTTTTGTTTTGTAAATCAGCACTGGTAATTGATTTTTTTTTCTCTTTTTCTTGGTTTTTGCTGATAAAAGTAGATTAATTACAGATGAAGGTTTGAAAATATTGTAATGCTTTAAATTTTGATGGTTGGTTGTGTGTTGGTTTAAAAAGTGTGCACATACAGCCACGGCAGGTATGGGTTTGGGAAAACCTGTACATAATGGGCAGGAGCTTGTTTTTTTAGCATGGCAAAAGCTTTAAACTCTTAATTTGTCTGAATGATATTTAATTTCTGAATAACTCCACCTGTTATAACCTATAATTATTTTCTTGTATCTTCTGTGCAGCGCCCGAGTTGAAAAAGAGGAAGAGCATGGGGAGCAGCAACCAGGATGCTCCAGGTATGTATATAGCTATTTTTATTTCCTTTTACAAAAAAAGAAAGTATTGCATTTGCAAAAAAATTTTCACTCAAAAATCGGCCTTCATTTCCATTTTTCTCACCCCTGAAAGAATGTGTTTTTTTTTTCGACCCGGCCACGCGTGGATATGTGCCTAGGAACGTACAGACACCCGAAATACCCTTTTTGACTATCCCCGAGGTAATTACAACAAGTTTTCTCGTGACGTCTGTATGTACATATGTATGTATGTGTGTATGTATGTCGCATAACTCAAGAATAGAATGTCTAGAAAGTTGAAATTTTGTACATAGACTCCTAGTGGGGTCTAGTTGTTCCCCTTTAATTTTGGTTGCATTCGGATGTTTCTAAGGGGGTCTTTTGTCCCTTTTTGGGGAGGAAATCGTTGTGAATTTCTATGTAAACTCAAGTGGTGTTATAATTTGTCGGACACTTGGCGATATATCGCCAGTCTTTTGGTTGCCAAGTTTTGTCGCCCACTTTGCAACAAATTTGGAGATTTAAAATTTTTTTTTCTTTTAAAATTCGGTTTTAAATTGGCCAGTGTTGGTGATATTTAGAGAGTAAACAATTGAATCACATTAAAATTGCCAATCATGGGGGGAAATGACATTAAATCAGAGTAAAAGGAAGTCATGTGATGCACATCAGATTGTTTTTTGATGTGTAGCATGTAGTTTATAGGAGGCCAAAGTTTGAGTGTAAGATTGAAATACCTCTGCACTTATGCCTGACTTAATAGTTCTCACTCATTTGTTTGATGCCTGACTTAATAGTTCTTTTGTTTGTTGTCTTCCTGCTCCTTCGGATTGGCTCAAGGTCATGCTTGATCCCAGGATAGTGGGATCTGAGACGATGGGGACTCCTGAATCACTCCTGAATAAAAGGCGAAAATGGGCTTGGGGGGGAGGGGGTGATTGACCTTGAAAAATGACCACAACAACCACTTTCCTGTCCTATTCCATATTGTCTCAGTATTCAGCTTCTTGCTAGTTAAACAAAGAGACAAACCATTTTCACTAGAAGGAGGCGAGCAATCAATTTTTTTTCGCTCTACTGACTTAATTTACTTTTGTGTTGCAAACTTGGATCACCATTTTGACCACCTTGATGGAACCATTTTGGGCATTTACTAGTACAATAGAACATCAAAATTCTGGAAAATAAAAAAAAAGCATACATCAGAATGTTTTTAAAAAATACCAAGCACTTTTCATAATGCGCTCAAAAAGACAAAATAACTTTACTGGGTCAGAAAGGGCAATTTAAGAATTCCTGTAGTTTTCGAAAATTCGAAGAAAATATGCCACAAAGAAAGGTGCGGTTTTTCTTGTATAAATTGTTTTTTTTTCCCCTTGGATTTTTTTCTTGCTGATAAAAGTAAATTAACTACTGGTTAAGGTCCGAGAATAATTTAATGCTTTAAATTTTAATGGTTGTACAGTAAAACCTGTAAGTTGACCACCTATCTATGTTGACCGCTTTTGTCAGGAACGGAATTAGCCCTATCTCATCAATAGGTTGCGGCAACACAGGATTTTTGCTAAAAAGAGCAGGCCCAGATCTCATTTTGGGCCTCCCTATAACAAAATATGTAGGGCCCCTCCCTAGTGGCCAGCAGTGTCTATTTGTAAACCGAATAAGCCTTAGTGCTAATTTTTTCCTATTTTTTCAATTTCTAGGTTTCTAGGGCCGTCAGCCCCTTTAAGAACGCGGGTTCGCCTGCTAATGAGTACATTTACATGTTTCTGGTGCAAGGGATTAAGAGATAGGATATTTTAATTTTATTTTATGAACTGGAAGAGTCGCGCTTGTTGCTCTTTGTGCTATAAGTTTTACATAAAAAGGCTTCAAAAAGAAAGTTAGTGGAACTTGAGAGTAATAAAAAGTATGAAATATTAAAAGTAATTAAAAATGGAGAAAGCCAGAGAAAATTAGCTGGCATTTATGGAATTTATAAAACTACAGTATCTAATATAGTTAAAAACAAGGGAAAAATAACAAAAGTATTTAAATAGTATTTTTAATTATTGTTTCACTTTCAATAATGTTAAACAATGAAAGTGGAGCTGAACAGAAAGAGTAAGGGTGAATTCCTCAAAAAATGAATACATGGTGCAAGAAATAACAAAAAAAAAAAAAACATTACCGCCCTTTATAAGTTGACCACCTGTCTAAGTTGACCGCCAAAGTACTGAACCGCGAGTGGTCAACTTACACAGGTTTCACTGTAGAAGCATCGTGTTATACGAGGGAGGCCTGTATATGTGTTTCACTTCTGAACAACTCCACCTCTTATGACTTGTAATTCTCATTTCCTTTTTTCTGTTTTCAGCTCCCGCCTCCAAGAAGAGGCGTGTGGTCCCTGATGAGTCCATGGACGTGGATGAGGCCGTTGCTGGTATGTAAATAGCTATTTTTTTTAATGTGCAGCCGAGGGGGGTTCTGAACCTTCCCTTTCCTGATTGGTCACTGTCCCTTTTCTCAGCTTTTGCACTTATGTAAACATCCCATTTAAAAGCCCGCGATAAACGCCCATAGTGTTCGTTAACTTCCTTCGAATTAAAAAAAAAAAAGGCTGTAAAATCACTGGGGAAAAGGTTAAAAGTGTTATTAAGCCTAATGGAACAGAAATTTTATGTTGGGAAAATTATTGTTTGCGCAATCTCATTTTAAATAAGCGTAAAGTTCCAGAAGGCAATCGCTTCCCCCCCCCCCCCTCGGGATGAAATAAAATTTTGTTTTTGTTTTGAGGTAAAAATGTCTCCTTTTGATTATTATTTGCCGATTTATCTTCTTTTTTTTTTGTACCGCCAGTTGAAGATAATCGGGAAAGTTGCGTTTAATTTGTTCGAGAAGTTTTGATTAGATGTTTTCTTTCTTTAAGAATGATTGTTTGGACTGGAAATTTTACAGTCCCCCCCCCCCCTCCTAATTGAAGCGTGATTGTTGAACATCTCACTCGACATAACTTTTATTTTCGAAGCGGACTGTGCAAATCCAAGCAATGCAACTAGGAAATAATAAACCGAAATTTTTTTCCAAACAAATTTCCAATTATCGACAAATTTCTCACGTTCAGCTCGGTTTGGAACAAGAGGATCTGTGGGCAAAACTGCAATAGGCGTCTTTAACCTGTGGAATGCATTCATAGTTCTCGGTAAAACAGGCCGTCCAAAAAGGAGACATCTTAGTTCCCGCATGAAAATAGCCAGCAGTATATTTACTTATCCAACAGGATTAAACAGGCATTACTGATTGCAATTTGCTCGCTTATATGCTTCATCTAAACTGCTTGTGATTGAAATTATGTGCTCAAGAAGAAAGTGTCGGAATTTTACTTTCCAATATTAACCAAGATTTTGTGTGTAAATAATGCCGCAACTTTGCAAAACAAATTGGTCCCATTTCTCGAAACTTATTTAAAAAAAAGGTTTTTACCATTTTCCCAGTTGCTACATGGTGGACCAGTTAAAAAAAGTATACGATAGATGAAAGTTTCACGAATATTGCTTGTTCCTTAGTGAATTGCATGCTAGCTCTTCTGTTGGAAGAATATTTTGTGCAGATTAAATTGAGAAACTGTTTAGATTTTTTAAACCACCTTTTCTAAGAAGCAACTGCAGGGTCTAAAAAATGTACCTTTTTTTGCAAGGTAGCAATTGAATATGCTTTGGTTAACAATTAAATTTTTTTCTATGTATTTTCTATTGTGTGTCAATAATTATTTTTTTGTCATTTTTTGAGTTTTTGCCAGTTTCTGCCACAAATGTGGCAGAAAGGGGTCTTTGCAATTCCGGTTTTGACAGATCTCTACCAGTGCTTTTAACCTCCTTGGCAGAAACTTGCCGTCCGTGGATCTACTGTGAGTCCATGTTCAGTGGTTGTTTGAAAATGTTTTGAATTTCTTTCCTTTGGCTTTCAGGCCCATCCAATGACCCGGTCCCAATCTCCAGAGGGGATGATGATCTTCTCTCAGTGCTCAAGCAATGCAAGGAGCGATTTGCTGCCCAGGAGCAAAGTAAGTGGATATCCCATCTTCAGGGATCAAAGTCGTTCTATAACATACTTGCCAGCTCTACTGTTTTCAACAGGAGACTCGCGTTTTTTGCTTCCATCTCTTGATTTCCCATTTTTTAAAACTATTTTCTCCAGTTTTTGCATTTTTCGGTCAATCATCCAGGGTTCGTACGGGTCATGGAAATCCTGGAAAAAAAAAACAGAATTTCAGACCTGGAAAAGTCATGGAAAATTGAAATTTTCACTGAAAATCATGGAAATTTATTTCAAGTTATGGAAAAATGTCCTGGACAAAGAGAAAGGAACAATAACTAAAGGAGCATTAGAAATCTTAAGTGATTTAACAGTATAGCACATAAAAGCTATTAAAAGTGGAAAGTTGAACGATCCAAAAATCAAATCTGAATTTTGAAATCTCATTGCATCCACTTGCCTTTTTTTGCGATTTAATTTTACTGCCTGGACATCACTTTTTTTGAATTTTCTGTTATTTTCAACACTTATGTTTCATATTCTGTAGTAGCAAAATTTCATGTTCTTAGTTTTGCCACACCCACTCAAAAAAAAAAAGCAATTCAATTGCATGCGAGTTCGATTCCATCACTCGTAAGGACTTTATTATTAAATTTATCAGAGTTTATCTTAATTTGTTGAATGTTTTAGGAAATAAAAGATCTTAAGTCAGGCGATAGAATACAGAAAAAGAGGAATTCTAATGCTCTAAAATAGTAGTGCCCAACATACGGCATGCAAAACTAATCCATGCGACCCACTGTTACGTTCAATATCGGGAATTAAAAGTGTTCTAGAATTTCTGAACCTATTAATTTATATGCATTTGAAAATATGCAAATTTGTAAATAAAACATATATTCTTTTGAATCAGAAGATTGATTCATTATTGAATGGTTTTTTTCAAAAAAAAAGATCTGGTTCAGAAACATAAAGAACTAAACTATGTGACTTTACTTTAAGGAACCAAAATACTGTCAAGTTACGTGGATGATTAAAGGCACTGTTGACACTAAAAGGTCCACACTTTGTCCCATTCAAAATCATTCTGCCTGTTTTTTTAAAAAAAATCTGACATTTAAGCCTTATCATATTCGCTTCACTGCATTTTTACTTTGCTTAAATTTATATGATGAAGACAAATAAGAATAGTTTAGTTTTTTAAGTGTGCACTTATATTTTTTTCATTACGAGTAAGTGCTTCAATGAGGCTGTGGGATTCATATAGACGTTTTGCTAATGCTCATTTCCAAATATTACCAAGTTTCAGATTTAATAGTGCTATTCTCTTCATGTAACGAGGTCATGAAAATTTTCATTGAAGTCATGAAATAGTCTTGGAAATTCGTGGAATTTTTTTATCTAAATGGAGTATGAACCCTGTCATCAAAAAAAGATATGAAATTTCATGTTGATAAAACGTTGACCCAAAAACACCAAGTGTTGTACCCCAAAAACATTTATTCAAGTATTAAAGTATCCTGCACTTGGCCTAAAGTTTATAATTTCTTCAAAAAACTAACATTTTTCTATAGATTTTTAAAAAAACATAAGGTAAATTTTTAGAAACTATAAAGCTGAAAAATATAAACAATAAAGTAGGTTATTAGCATTAAGTAGGAAATTTTGCTCTAATGCAATAATTACATAGTACTCAAAAATATGGGTTTTTTCATGTTTCAGTTAAATTTTTCCATTTTAAATACATTATTTTTTATAAATTCACTAGCAAATGTTGATTTAAATGTTTCCTAATACTTTTTTAAATTGAGTTTTAATAAAAATTCGTATATTAGAAAAAAAAAAAAAAATAGAACGCCCTCCCGCCTCCAGGAAAGTTTGAAATTAGAGAAATAATTGTATTTATTATATTTGGAAATGTTTTTTTATCCTTTGTAAATCCCTCACCCCCAAGAATATATCGAAAATATTGATATTTGGGGAGCGATCTATTCCGATATTAAAATTCTGATATTGTCCAGTCCTACTGTGTGGGTACTGCTAGTTAGTAATATGTGCATCGAATTTCGTCCCCAAAACTAGACAAGGGAAGGACATAAAAAGAATATTTCTATAGAAGATGTATTTGATGAACATGATTAGTGTTATCTTAAATTAAAAACGCTTCTTGTTTTCTCTCGGTTTTCCAACCGTTATTTATTATTTCACACCAAACTAGATTATTTCACAAAAGCAAGACAAGAGAAATTCAATTTGCCTAAGAATTTTTTTTGTATAAAAGGAAAAACGGGTGGCTCTATTAAAGTGCAAAACTTTTTGCCTGCATCTGAAAAGTTGTGCTGTTTATTAGAGAATTGCGTTATATAGGTTGGCGTTATAAAGGTATTAGACTGTATTTATTTAAATAATAAATTGGGAACTGAACACTAGCAAAGCACACACAGTAGTACCGATGTAACTTGACCTGAACGTGTGAAAAATATTCTCGGCGATCTGATAGCTTTCTCTTTTCTCTGCAGAAATTGTTGATGTGAGGGCAGAAATCCAGCGTCTGAGGGCCCGATTGGCAGAGGGCCAGAAATTGAGGAAAGAATCCGAATCTGGTAAGTTGCATGGATTCTTCCTTTTCAGTAACATCTGAATTAGTTTCCAATCCTGCCTGATATTTGGCAAAATCGAGACGAAAATCCCGTGGGATTGCAAAATCCTTTGCCGCTCAGGGGTGCCCATCCTCCCAAGGCCCCAAGTTCAATGGCGCAAAATCCCCCCCCCCCCGTCGAAAATTTTCGTCAACTCTTATCCTTTTTTTATTTTTTAGCTCTCTTTTATTTTATTTACTTTTTTGAATATTTTTTCCATTTTTAATTTTTTTTTTTATTTTATTTACTTTTTCAAAATATTTATATGTTTTATTTTTTTATTTATAACTGTTATTATTATAATAATTATTATTTTTAAAAAGTTCTGTGCTAAACTAAATAAATGAAATAAAATATAAACAGAATAAAATAGAACAAATAATTTAAACTAAAAATAAATCAATAAATTAAAATAAATGAACTCAAATAAATACATAAAAAATTAATTGAAATAAATTTAAAAAGTCCCCCCCAAAAATTTTTATGCCATAATCCCTCCCCCCTGTGGGCACCCCTGTTGCTGCTCACAAAACAACTATTTTCACAGGTATCATTTGAAGTTTGAATCATCCTCCTCGCATACAGGGTGATTATAATTGAAGTTCCACTTTCAAAATGCTGTAAAAATGAAGCCACTGGTCAGAATGACGTCAAACTTCAACGGAATATTATCGAAGAAGTGGGGAAACGAATGGCAGAAGAGAAATTAATATTTGGAATTTTTTGCAATAGATGACTCTGCAGGCGTCAAAATATGTAAATCAAAACACCCGTCATGCTCATGACTTTTTGAAGTTGCCATTTCCCCTACAGCCTGGCCGTCCCGATCACCTGATCTTAACCCGTATGACTTCTGGCTGCGGGGCTATCTGAATGCTGTTGTGTTCAATGCTCAGATTGCAAAATTTGCGGAGCTGAAGGCACGTATTGCTTAATACATTCTAAACGTGACCCTAGAAACACTTGGATCAGTTGTGGAACATGCCGTTTCTCGATTTCAACTAGTTTCAAAAAACAGGCGGGGGACAGCATATTGCACATCTTTTATTCCAGTCTTACGAAAATTAAAGACCGATTTGATTTTTACTGATGCTTTTCCTACGGTTTTTGGCCTCGGGACAATTAAAAGCCGTTTTAATTAAATTTTGATGCTGACAGCACCATCTATTGCTAAAAATTCCAACTCTTTATTTTTCTTCCGGCATACGTTTCCCCCCGTCTTAGATAATATTCCGTTCAAATTTGATGCCATTCTGACCAGTGGTTTTATTTTGACAGCGTTTTGAAAGTGGAACTTTAATTATAAACACCCTGCATCTGAAAAAAAAAAAACCCTTCGTATTTTGATGAAGTACTCTTTTGATGAAGTCTCTTTCAATGCCTCAAATCTTTTTTTTTTATCCGCCATTATTTAAAAAAAAAAATCAGGTTCCCGTTTTTCTAACAGAGCACTCACGTCATCACCCGAACTGTGGAGTGCAAGCAGCAGTATTTTAAGGAACTTAATTTCCCCACAGCGATCTGCAGGGCAAGATAACATTTCCTGGTGGAAATTAAGTGGTTGCAAGTGCTCTACCAGGGCTTTATTAATCCCAAACCTCGTTCGTGGAACTCTTGGGAATGCGACCCCTCCTGTTCTAGGCAGGGCCGGATTAACGTCTATTTACGCCCCTAGGCCAAACTTACACCCTCCTACTCCCTTCACATATTCGAAGTGTATAGAAATCGTATCCCCCCTCCCCCTCTCCTTTCTCAGAGGCGTAGCAGCGTCCGGGAGATAAGTGAAAATTTCGCGCCCCTTCCCCAGTTTGAGAATTAAGGGATGGGTTTCATTTTCAATTTTCCCATGGTTAATGTTCAAAGGGGGGGGGGCTGTGGATTTGCCGGTGCACTCCAGAAATTTGCCAAAATTGACGCTTCAGAAATGCAATTTTAGGCCATTTAACTCGAAGTAACGGTCATCTTTGATGTTAGAGAAAGGGATCGGTTAGGGAACTCTCCCCCTCCCTTTTCGAAATTAAAGTCATAAAACTAAGATTTTGAAAAACTTTAATGATGCTGGGAGACAACGAAGAAATTGAGGTCCTAAAACAATTTTAGAGGATATTTTTTTGATGAGCGGGTTGCTTTAGCAAGGAACTTATTTGAAATTAAAGACTGCAACATTCGAAGACATCTTTTATGATGTTAGGGAAATGGATGGGGTTAAGCCATTCTCCCCCAGAAAGTTTTCGAAATTAAAAACCTAAATACTTTATTGTGAGCCATCTTTAATAACAAAAGGAGGAGGGATGGAATTGGGTAACTCTCTTCCGTAAATTTTTCGAATTTAAAGTCCTAAAAACAAAGCTTTAGACAATTTTAATAATGTTGGAGAAAGGCTGAACTCTGCAGCTATCTGGAATTTTTTTTTTTCCTAAATTCAGGTCCTAATCTTAGGCGATTTTAAATGAGTTGGAGAAGGGGAGAGGGGATACTGGTCAAGGTCACTTCCCTGGAAAATCTTTTAGCTTGAGGACTTAAAAACAAAGTTTTAGACGATCTGTTATGATATGAAGCCTTTGAAAAGAAAACTCTAAATATGCATTTGTAGGACTTCTAATGCATCTGATGGTGCTGGGTAAAGGGATTGGGTTTGAGGACTCTTTTCCAGAAAATTTTCGAAATTTTAGACCATCTTCAAAATGCTAAGAAGGGGAGGGGGACCCTCCTGCACAGATGTTCAAAAGTTGAGGTCCTATGAAAAAAATCTCGATAATGTTCGGAAAATATAGAAACACTCGGAAACTTTTTGAAACTAACGTTTCATAAAAAGCAAACTCAGAAAAACTTTGAAGATGTTAGTAGAAGTGGGTAGGGGGAATCTCTTCTGTAATTTTTTTCTGAAATTAAATTTATAAAATTCGCAATTTTAGGTTACCTTTGGTGACGTAACATGCTGGGATTAGGCTCAGAAAACGCCTCCCTCCCCACATTGCTACGTCCCGAAATTTTCATTCATTTCTTAAAATATGTTATCAAACATCTTGCCTCAATTTTTCTTTTTCAAAAACATTTAACTGTTTTGGTTTTCCACTGTGAAATTTTCAAATTTTCCGCCTCAAAATGTTTATCTGTTTGGAAAACAAATGTCTGTAGCCCAAGGAAAAAGCTTTTACCGGTTTGAGCTGAGATGATATTTAGCAGTGATATCTGAAGTATTTTTCCCCCTTTTTATTTACATTTAGATATCATGACTCTTGAATTCCTTGATAGTTTCATTTTTTACCTTGAAAATATTTAAAACTGCTGGTCTCTCTCTGTAAATATATTTAATTTTTCTTTTATTTTTATCAACTTTGCTGTGATTTAGATGATGTTTTGAAAAAAAAAATATTCAGAAAATAATATGTTGGAAGTGAAACCCAATAACAGAGGTAATTATAAAGGAAAAGATCGAAAATTGTGTCAAAGAAATTATTTATTAGGAAACTTGTATGCAATGCTTAGTGTGGAGAACTAAAGCAGACTATGGTGAATATTTTGTGTACAAAATAGGGGATATTATTGGCAAAGGCCGCAGGAGGTCACTGTGAACTCCCCAAAATTTCCTTATGCGTCAAACAATGTCTGACAGTTTGGAGACAACATAAAAATATTCTTTAAAGAGATGTCTATTGTTTGTTTTCGTTAGATTTTGCTACACGTGCAATTATGCATACTCGTGTTTTGTCATTCCGTAAAATTTGAAACTTCATTCGGTAAATTAATAATTTCATCCCTTCAAAAATTTAAGCTTCGGGCGCCGCTAATTATTGACTGTCAAAACTAAACATGAACTAATAAATTATTAATTGCAAAACATATAGTTATTGACATGACTTAAAGACATCAAGAGAAAAATTGTTTCATGAACAAGTTTTTTACATTGAACACTTTCTATATCATAGCTTTACCGAATTTTTAAATCATTGTTCAAATCAAAGATATTGAAAATTTAGTGTCACCGGGGTTTTGAAAACCAGTGGGGGTGCTCAAACACCGAGCACAATGGACCAAACAAGGGCAATTTTTCAGAGCGTATAACTCTCAAGAAAATGTGCTTCAGTTTTATAAACAGAAACACTAGGCGGAAAATATCTTATTTTATTTCGGGTTTTTACCACAAAAAAATTTTACGAGAAAAAAATAAATAAATGAAAATAAAATAAAGTAAAATAGAAAGAATTAAATTAAAGCAGAGAAAATTTTAGTGAGAATCAAAACACAAATAGTTTAGGAACAAAAACACAACAGTATAATTTGTTCTTTTTGTTAAGCTTAGCTAAATATTTAAAAATTCGTCCCTTTTTGTATGGCCTCTTTTTTCTGCTTGTAGAAAAAGAGGCCATACAAAAAGGTTTTCATCAGTTTTCTGCTGATAGTGGGGGTGCCCGGCACCCCCGCAAAAATGGGGGGGGGGGTTGCTGGAGCATCGCAGCGCCCTCAGAGTCGGCGCCCCTAGAAAATTATCTGTTTTGACCAGAAACAGCACCTAGACTCAAGCATTACGCCCCCTCTCCTCTAATTGCTTTTTTCTGCTCAGTGGTAAGGTCCCAATCAGTTCTAGCTGTATTTTTACTGTCCAAATACTAGCATGCCACTTTCCTTTTATTTTTCTAATGAGCTGTTCATTTTTTTCTCCTCCTGGATATGCGCCCTTTTTGGCTTGCGCCCCTAGGCCAGGGCCTAGGTTGGCCTATTGGGTAATCCGGGTTTGGTTCTAGGAATCCACAATTGCCAAATCCGATACGATGGGTCTGTTTCAAAAAAAAAAAACTGATGCGAAAACTGAACTGCAATAGCCGATCAATCGCTGTTGACACCCAAATTTCTAAGTACGTCATTGATGAATTTATTAAATTGTATGGTCCAGTTAATGACATACGAATGACCAAAGAAATGAAGGCCGATACATCCGCCGGAGCAAAATGCACCCAGTATTTGGAAAATGAAAAATCAAAGGAAAAGAATGGTACAAAACAATAGAAACATAACACATTTTAGAGGAGGAAGTAAAGTTTTTAAAAAGGAAGAAAATGTTTCTCCAAAAAGACGTAAAGGAAACCGATGCAAAAGCAAATCATTTGGCAGATGAGGCTCAAAAATCAAAGGACATTCACTTGCTCATTGAATCATGTGAACTATGGAAAACACTCACTCAAAAAGAAAAGAAATAAATTCCTTGGATGTAAAATTAAAGGAAAATTGTACGGAATTACTGTCTGACCACGGATTGTATGGAAAGACAAACATCCGTTTTACGGCCGGAAATGGACGAATCTATTATTTTTTTTAGCGATGTCAGCTTTTGCAGGAGTACTCTCATTCAAATGAGCGGAATACACGCATCAAATTTTTACTTTTCCCCTTATTCACATAGATTCATCTTATCTGGACGTTTGTAAATTCCATGCAATCCGTGGTTGGACAGTAGGGATATTGCATCCGATTGCTAGTTTTAGATTTTTTTCTCTCTTTGATTTTATTATGTCACATTTTTAGAGATTTTTGTTATTATTTTTATTGTATCTTTTATGTTCTATACTGTTCATTATCCTCTAATAGATTGAATTTGAAAATATGTGTGCCAATTTAATTCTATTCAGAGGTCCTTATTTTTTGGACCTGATAAGTCTTTACTTTTGTTTTAAAGAAATGTGTACGAACCCTGTATTAATTACTACCCAATCACTTCAAAAATATATCATATAGAAAGATATTCGTATTAGCTTTAAAACCACCACCACCTTTTATTTTAAATAGCAACTCATAGGGATGTCCGCCCCCCCCCCAAGTTCAATAGCGTAATTTCATCGACCCCCCCCCCAAAAAAAAATGTTTCCTCCCTTTTTTATTTTTTAGCTCCGCTTTTGTATTTTATTTGTTTTTAAATTTTTATTTATTTTTAACCATTATTTTATTAGAAAAGTTCGGTGCTACGCCAGTTACATACACACATTTACACATACAAAATAAATGAAATGTAGACGGAATAAAATTAAATAATTTGAATTAAAAATAACACCAGTGAACACTACAATCCCCACCCCCGACAACTCTGTCGTCATGGGAACTGAATTCTTATGATTTTCTTTCTCTCCCACAGATGATGCCACGTCATCTCCGGTTGTGGACTCCCTCCCGGCAGACCGCACATGGCAGCGGTCCTCCTCATCCCCCACTCCCCAGACGACATGCCGCGGACGGCGGCTCTCCTCCTCGTCTTCGTCGTCCTCCTCCTCCTCAGAGCCACAGGAGGACATCGGCATGGATGCCGTCGACATGGACTTTGCCACCCAGGACAATGCACAGCCCTCGAACGTCATCCCCCCGCCTGCCGCGAGGCGTCCTGCTGTGGTGGGTGATGGGGACGTGGCAGCGAAGCGGCGGCGCCGCACTGTATTGCCACCGCCGCCCTGCTTGCCACCTAGGCGAGCGGTGCGCCCGGTCGAGCGGTACGAGGCGCCCGCCAATTCGCTGCCTCGCCCCCGTCGCCTGCCGCCCCCCAGCAGGCGTCCGCGACAGCGGGCTGCAACCTACCGCCCCCGCTGAGCAGGTGAGTGCCTCACGGGGGATTCCTTCGATCGATCCGGTGACTCTTTTGGTATTTGGACCGGACAGGGGGGGGGGGCATTTGGTCCGATCGGGGGGGGGGGGACATTTGGGGCGGATAGATGGAGGGCCGTCTTCGGTCCGGTTGGGGGGGGGGGATTTGGTGTGGACGAGGGAAAGGGGCGCATTCGGTCCGGACGGGGGGATGGGCTTTCCGGATCGACCCGGACCAAAAAATGTTGGCACGCGCGCTAACGGTAGCATACGGATACTTTAGCATGCTATTGCAACTAAGGATTCCAATTTCGTACTTTAAAAAAATACGCATTGAAAAAAAAAGATAAAATTGACAAATTTTTGGAAGTGAGGATTAAAGTTCAAGGCAGCACAAGTGTTCGAGCCTGTAAGATGTGTCCTGAAAAAAAGTAAAAATTTTGAGGCAAACTTATGCTAGCAGTAAAAGTGGCGAGCCAAAAGAACTTTTGCGGTCGCCATTTTTGACCCTCCATCGTTCCCGAGAAAAAATTCCTCGTGTGAACAATGATGCACGAACTCGACAGGGGAGAAGACACTTGGCTGCTTCGGAAGCACAAAGCCTGAAGATGGGAAGGTCGATCGTGGAAAGTCCTTTTTTTTGATCCGAAAGTCTTATCAGCTACATGTGAAACGTAGCCGCCACGTTTGGTCGTTCACGAGATGGAAGTGGACATGATTTTTAAATGTTTCCGAAAACAAAGCAGAATTGGATGTTTTTTTCATCTGCAAACCAATGAAAATTGCACAAAATGTGCTGCAAATTGATTTTATTTTATTTATTGTTCTAAATTTTCTTGCAAAATTAAAACATTTTATTTTTAAAACTTTAATCTTACCCTTTATTGCCTTGGAAGCAATTGTGCTCAAAACTTTTCACCTGAATTGTAGTTTCATGAAGATGGATTTTTTACAAAAAATTGTTTTCATGCTGCAAATTCAAAACATTATTTCTCTTATCTTGAGCTTAACCGCCATATTTGGTCATTCCCAAGATGGAAGTACACAAGACTTTTTAAGTGCCTAAGTTCCCGAAAAGGGCATTGGATGTTAATTGCAATGCAAACTATTGAAAACAACACAAAATGTGCCTTTTGTTTTCAGATAATTCATAATTATTTACCCGAAAAATTCAAAATTTTATCATCACAATATTTTTTAATTTTATCGATTTGGACACTTATGTGCTAAAACAGACTATTTTGTCTCAATTGTAGTTTTTTCAGGATTATCAATTTTTTTATAATTACTTTGATGCTACAAATTCAAAAGTCTACTTATCTTAAATTTTTCACTTAGTCACCATATTTGGTCCTTTGCACAGTGGAAGTAAACGTAAACTTCAAATAACAGAATTGGATGTTTATCTCAATGTAAACTGTTGAAAGTAACATAAAATGTGCAACAAATTATAAATATTTAAAAAAATTTCTACAGAAGAAAAATTTTAGTTTTAATGTAAGCATCTTTTAATATGTGAACAATAAGAAATAAAAGGAAGAATTGTAAACCAAAAGTGGATGCAAAAAGATGGCTGCACGACTCCAGTAAGACGCTAATATTACGCATGACACGTGACATTGAAGGACCGCTAAAATAAGTTGAAAGTTCCCAATTAAAACAACAACTACAAAAAAAACTTAAAATTTTGAGAGAGAAAAGAAAGGAAAAAAAAATCGGGTATTTGTTTTTTTCTCCCCCAATATTTTTAAATCGAATATTTTTTAAATTTTCTTTTTAATTTAAGGGGTAAAGTTTCAGTTCTTCTGCATTGGGGGCTACTTGAAACAATTTCAATTATTTTTCAAATATTGCTTTTTGAACTTAATTTTGAATGAAGCTAGAAACCTGGGATTTTCTAAAAAACAACCTGGAAAACCTGAAAAAAGTCAGGGAATTTTTTTTTTAACCACAAGTGTATGAACCCTGTTATAGTACTTTACATTGTATTTAAAAGGTATTACAGCAATGTACTTACGTACGAGCCGCTGAGCCTTGGTAACTGGTTTTGAATAGCAGAACAAAAAATGACTCGCTTTCTTTTATTGGACCGATGTTTTTTCCCAGCCGGCTTTAAAAATATGAAAATAAAGTGAGTTTCCACCTTAGAGAATCAACCATGTCCCCACTTAATTCTCATTGGCCGTGACAGTCGCTGAAACTCATGGCGACAAAGAGGGCGCTACAGGGAACCCGTTTCCATTACGTTGGCATTGATTGGTGGATGCAGGGGTTGTGTTCAGTGCCTCTTGACATCCAATCAAAAATAAACGAACTTTGAAACATTGACATTGATTGGTGGAAGCATGAGCTGCATCCATTTGACACGGAAGAGTCATGAATTGTCGAGGCCCTTTGAGCGTCAGGGCCATCTATTGGGACCATGTATTGACGTCACTTGAGTGAATCGTATTTAGAATTTTTATCAAACAGATTTCCTAAAAACTGCTTTTGCGTTCAAATTAATGTTTTTCTTTTGTTTTAGGGGAGGAGGGGTGGATTTAGTTTCAGCTTAAACAACATGTCTTGATTTTTTTTTAACTGTACGAAAGTTTTCTCTTTAAGACTTGTCGACCGATCATTTCGTTACTAAGGGCTCTGCTCATGTCGATGGGTCTTAATTTAGAAGGTGTCAAAAAAAGGGGAAAATAATTTGACTGAATGGATGAAATGATGGAAAGAACCCTTTTGCTTGTAGAAACTGGTGTGGCGACAATATTCTAGTACCTATGATAAACCTAAACCTTCCCCCGCAGACTCCATGACGTCAACATGAATGCTCTCGAAAATGAACAGCCAGTCGAAAAACATTTCTTCCCTTACGTAATGAAAATTATTTCGTCAATCATTCGGACGTGTGGGTGTCCGATTCGGACATCCGTCCTCTCGCTTTCCGGTGGGCCCTAGCGAATAATCTGCCACGCAGATCTCATCTCGAGCCGAAAGCGGGAACGGGAGAACGTGATGCAATTCAATTTTTTCTTTAGGCAACTGCAGAGTTGCAACCAGAATGCTTAATGTAGCTAGAGTGGAGTTTTACACTGTCCAAAGACTTGCAAAGATGTTGGCATGTGAGGATTTCATTGACCATCTTGTAGTTCCATGTGAGAGTACACTAGTGAGATCTACCACTCAATACCAAATAGGGAATCGTTAGGCACATTTAATGGATTAGCAGCAAGGGTGGATAAGGTCGTGGGTGCTTTTATCGAGGACAAAGTTTGGCTTGTGAATAGACACAGACTTTCCTGTGGCGGACATAGAACTGAGAAGGAGCCCAAAATGTCGAAGAGAGTGTTCCATTGATTTTGACACCTAAATGATGTCAAAGATTAAAAATTGAGTGCATCAAATTTTACTGGCAAGTGCCTCAATGACATGCCGAAGAGGCCCGAGCAAGGTTGGGTTTCAGACTGTCCAAAACTGGTTTAGGACAGGGCAGGTGGTTTTTATCGTCGAAAACTGTCAGAAAGCGTCTTGAACTGTCCAAAAGTGTTCGAAAGCTAAAGGGTGTAATCTAATCAATTTGTGTTTACTGCAATATTGGTGATGCATTAATATA
Organism: Uloborus diversus; assembly: GCF_026930045.1. Classification (NCBI taxonomy): domain Eukaryota; kingdom Metazoa; phylum Arthropoda; class Arachnida; order Araneae; family Uloboridae; genus Uloborus; species Uloborus diversus. Next base: position 179,553 of record NW_026558386.1, read on the forward strand.
AATATTAATGGTTTTTAATTAAGGAGTATTTGATAATGGTTTTTTCCGAAATGCTCATTAAAAAATTATTTTACTTTAAGAGATTGCAAGTAACTCAGTTACATTAAAAACTTTCTTATGTAACAGTAGGTAGAGTAATAAAAAGAAATTCATCACACACCAAAACAACTCGTTTCATTTCCGTTTGTAACTCAAAGGAATGTTATTAAATACAAATACAAAAGTGACGACCAGCAACAGGCTCTGGGCCCAACTAGACTGGTCCTAGTCAATTTACAATCCCCAGTGAAGATCAATGGCCCTCTTAAAACTGTCTACTCCTTTGCTCATTACCACCTCTTCCGGTAAGCTGTTCCGAGGTTCCACTACCCTGCTAAAATAATAATTTTTCCTAATATCCATGTTAGCCTGAGATTTAAATAGCTTAAAACAATGACCCCTTGTCCTGTTTTCAGTGCTAAACTTTAACCCCGTAACATCTTTCGTTTCAATAAATTTAAACAGCTGAATCATGTCCCCTCGGTCTCTTCTTTGCTCAAGACTGTAAATTTTTAGCCTTCTAAGCCTGGAATCATAATCTAAGTGGAAAAGTCCACTTATTAGCCTTGTAGCCCGCCTTTGAACCCTTTCCAATACGTTAATGTCTTTCTTAAGGTAAGGAGACCAAAACTGAACAGCATACTCCAAATCGGGTCTTACCAAACTGCTATATAAGGGCAGAAGAACTTCTTTAGATTTATTTGAAATAGATCTATTGATAAACCCAAGCATCTTATTGGCTTTGTTGCTAGCAATGCTGCACTGTTGGCTAAACTTTAAATCCTGACTTATTAGGACCCCCAGATCAGTAACTTTGTCTGCCTGACTAATGACTGAATCTTACAAATAATAACTTGTACACTTATTTCCATGCCCTACATGTAGCACTTGACATTTCCCAACATTAACAGCCATACCCCAATTATCAGCCCACTCCGTAATATGATCTAGATCCTCTTGCAGCTGATTTGCTTGTTCTTCATTTTCTACAGTCCCCATAACTTTGACATCATCAGCAAAACAATTCATGTTCCCAGAAATATTTTTGTGAATATCGTTCATAAAGACAATGAACAAAACTGGCCCTAACACTGATCCTTGAGGAACCCCGCTTAAAACCTCACTCCAATTAGAGTAATTTCCCCTTACAACTACCCTTTGTTTCCTTCCGGTCAGCCAATTTTTTACCCAAATGAAAGTTTTCCCTCCTATTCCTATATCAGCTAATTTGCTAAGTAGAGCAACATGCGGCATGTGTAATATTTAGATGCAGCAAAAATAAGGCTGATTTAAGAAAAAAAGGTTTTTACGTATTAGTTTTACGTTATATTTTAATGAAAAAATCATAGATTAAATAACAATAAATGGATTAAATATATGCACTTATATATTTAAACTAGTGCAATTTATTTTTTAATTCATATTTTTAATATAATATGTTCTGTAAATGCAATAAATGACAATTTTTTGTAGTAAAGTCAAATATTGCACTTGTTTTGAACATTTTCTTTTGCAAGGATGCAGAAATGTCAAAAAATTTGATTACTATTCTGGGAGGAAAAAAACTCATGCGTACAAATTTAAATTTTACATAAATAGTTAACTTGTACATAACTACATTAGAATCAGCTGTATAAATAAGTTACATATATATTTATACTTGAATGTTCAATATAAAACATGACACAGTTTGTTATGTTTTTGATGTTTCCTCGCAAAATACAGTTTCTCTAGAAATGTTTTGGACAGGACGTTAAAAACCACAGGTAGTAGAGCTTTGATTAACCGAGCTTAGATTAACCGAGGTTTCTGTTAACCGAGCCGATAATGAAGTCTTATCTTTTGTAGATAGGTAAGCCCTGAGAAAGATAAGAAGTTTCATTTCTCTGTTGTTCAGGTGTTTTATGCGTTTTTTTAAAAACTTGAATGTACATTAATTAAATGATGAATTTTTAACTTTGAAATAAAAATATATTTTTTTGTAAATTTCTTTTTTTTTTTCTGTTTTAAATTTTATATTGTATAAATATTTAATTGACTTTATAAAACTTACAAGTTATTTTCACTTTTAGTTCTTTAACTGTAAAACATTCTTTTTTATGTGTTCATTTTCAGAGTTCTTCTGGTTTTGGGCCCCTTTGACTTGTTATTGATGTATTCATTGCTAAAATTTCGTGCATTCAATTATATCTTTAACTCTACTTGTGTGACAGACTTCAATGCCACACACTCTGTGACATATTCGGCTCCTTTTTAGTTCTATGTCCGCCACAGGAATGTCTGGCTATTCACAAGGCAAACTTTCTGTCCTTGATTAAACCATCCACTATCTAATCCCAGGATTGCTGTTAATCCATTCAATGTGCCCAACAAATCTCCTATTTGGTATTGAATGGTAGACCTCACTGGTGTACTCTCACATGGAAGTACAAGATGGTCAATGAAATCTTCACATTCCAACATCTTTTGGAGTCTTTGGACAGTGCAAAAGTCCACTCTAGCTACATTAAGCATTCTGGTTGCATTCGTTTTCAACTGCAATTGCCTACGGAAAAAATTGAATTCCATCACTTTCTCCCATTTCCACTTTCGGCTCGAGATCAGATCTGTGAGATAGATTATTCGCTCGGGCAATCGGAAAGCAAAAGGACGGATGTCCGAATCGGACACCCACACGTCCGAATGATTGACGAAATAATTTTCATTACGTAAGGGAAGAAGCGTTTTTTGACTGGCTGTTCATTTTCGAGAGCATTCATGTTGACGTCATGGAGTCTGCGGGGGAGGTTTAGGTTTATCATAGGTACTAGAATATTGTCGCCACACCGCTGTTCCTACAAGCAAAAGGGTTCTTTCCATCATTTCATTCATCCAGTCACATTTTCCCTTTTTTGACACCTTCTAAAATTAAGAACCATTGAAATGAGCGCAGCCATAAGTAACAAATGATCGGTCGACAAGTGAAGATGGAAAGAAAACTTTTGTTGAGTTAAAAAATCAAGAAATGTTGTTTGACAAAGTTGAAACTAACCTCCCCCCTCCCTCCACAAAAAAGGAAAAAAAAAAAACAGTTTGAATGTAAAAGGAAATCTACTTCATAAAAATTTTAATGCTGATTCATTTAAGTTACGTCAATATCATCTTCTAAGGAAAAAAGTAAGAAACTATTTTAAATTGGTCCGTCCAGCTACTCCTGGTAGCAGAAACTGCGAGACGAAGAAAAAATAAATAAAAGAAACAAAAATCAACTTGGGCAAAGATCGTTTGGAGATCGTTTTCTGAACGGAAAGGCGATGGATGTTTCAGTAAGAAACATAGCCGCCATATTTGGTCATTCACAACATTGAAGTAGATAAGACGCTTAAGTGCCAAAGTTTTCCAAAAAGAGCAGAATTGGATACTTTATTTAACTACAAAGTAATGAAAATAACTCAGTGTGCATCAAATCGTTTTTTTTTTAAACTAATTTTCTTAAGAAATGGAAAAATTTAAAATTTCACTTTATCCTCATTGCTTTGGACTCAAAAGCGCTAAAAACTTTTCAACTAAAGTGTAGTCTCATGAGAATTTAAAAATTCTTCTGCAGCAAATTCAGAAATTTATATATTAATTCTTGGCATAGCTGCCAATCTTGGTCATTCCCTGATGACCAAGGAGATGTTGGTACGCAAGCCTTTTAAGTGCCTACGTTTTCATAAACGGAATTGGATGCTTATTGCAATGCAAACTGTTGAAATTAATGCAAAATGTGGCATTTTTTAGGATTATTCTTAATTATTGTCTTTAAAAATGCTAAATTTAATCTTTAGAATATTATCTTATTTTCATTTGCTTTAGAGGATAATGTGCTAAACAACTGACTATTTCATCTAAATTGTTTTCTAAGGACCTTGAATTTATTACTACTTTAATGTAACAAATTCAATCATGAATTATACGTGCAGACGCCATGTTTGGTCATTCTCAAGATAGAAATAGATGATACTGTTACTTGCCTAGGTTTCTAAAAACAGAATCAGATATTTACATCAATACAAACTATTAAAGATAACATAAAATGCACAATAAACCATGTTTTTTTTTTTTAAATTATTTTCATGAAAAATGTAAATTATTATCTGCACAATTGTATTTGATCCTCATTGCTTTGAAAGCTTTGCTATTAACTGAAACATTCATCTAAAATGCAGTTTCCTGCCAACTTCTCATTTACTATTTATTTATATTCATTTTCAAAAAAAAAAAAAAAAATCAAAAACCTATTTAAACTTAAATTAGGTCGCACAACTTTCATAGTGCGTAGAGTTCTACTTAGTTTTACAAAAATTGTAAAAACTGCCCCCCCCCCCGGTCTCCTTATACTTCAAAACTTGGTGTTGGAAAATTTCCCAGTCTTGACCTTTGCTAGGGACTAGTGTATTTTATGAAAACTTAAATATAAAACTAATAATAATGCTGCAGATTATTTTCAACTGTCCAAAATAGTGTCGCAGACTGGTTAGAAAGTTTCTGCTACTGGGCAGCTCGTAAAAAATATCAATCCAATAAAGGAAAACATGTCATTTTTTATTCTGCAATTTATAACTAGTTTTCAAGGTTCGTCAGCTCGTATGTAAGTACATTACTGTTGAATACTGTTTATAGTACTATACAGGGCATTTCATTTCAGCATTCATTTTCATGAGTTATCTCAGTATTGTACAAAATACACACTGGCTAACAGGAAATGCTCATAAAACAGGTTTAATGTCAACAAAAAGTACTGTTTAAAAACATAACTTTTTATAAAATTAAAATTTATGGCAAAAACTTTATTTTTTTTAAACAACTTGATACTGCAGCTTTTACCTTTTAGAAAATTTTTGATACATCCTTTTTTTGGAATTCAAAGGAACAGGAAATCTTGAACTAATCCATCAAGGCCGAGGGCTGTGTTTTTTTGCCAGTACAGCTAAAGATTTATATCAAACAATTGACCAATTGTGTTTGGAAAATAATTCGCTAACCACCTGAAACATAAAAATGATCTTTCTCGACCAGCTGAGCTGGTTGGAATTGTTGAAAAATAATTGAAGTAATGAAGTTATGCATGAAAACACACCTTTCAGATCTTGCTCTTCAGAATTACCCAAGCTAACATTAAAAATTGTGGGGGCTTTATTTTTCATCATTGAATTATCTAGTCACTATCTGCAAAACAATACTTCTTGCCGCACTGAAATATTTTATTTTTTTGTTTTTAACATTCAATCCAGATAACAGAGCCAACAATACTGAAAAAAAAAAAAAAAAAATCTTGGGTTAATTTCATTAAAAAGTGAATCTATCATTCATATAAAATATTAAGTCAATACTTGACTTTTCATCATCATGTGGGTTTTTGTCAAATATTCTAAATTGATTTATTTTTTAAAATTGGGTCAGGAGTAAGATTTATTTTATTGTTTTCATTATTATTTTTTTTTTGAAAAGTTGCGCAGTTGGTTAAAATATATACATCAAAGGTAAAATTAACAGTTTAAATTGTTTACTTGAACTGAAGCTTGAATAGTCTGATAATAAAGGTAACGGATTGAAGATGTTTTGATAGGGTAAAGCATTGTTCAAAAACTTTCCACAATATAAGCAAATTCAATGAAAATTTAAACGAAGCCACACATGTTAAAGGGCACCAGCCTTCGCACCGTTGAAAGAGTCGTTTTGAAACAATTCTGCCGGGGGTCAAATCACTGCTTTGGAATTATCGAGAAATGCTTTTAGTTTTAATTATTGAAGGCCATTTTGTGTCACTCCGAGTCGTAGTTGCCCCAGAAAAGGAATTTGTTGATGTGCGATATTTTTTTCAAAAATAGCATGAGTTTTTAGGAGTTTCCATTAAAGAATACTAAGCATTGAGTAGCTGGAAATGATTCTAGCAGAAAAAAGCAATAAACATTCATTAAATAAAACGTACACTTGAAACATCAGCATAACAGTAAATTTTAAGTACCAAGATATTTTCTTGTGAAAATCATGCACACCACTTGTTGCAAGGGGCTCTCATAATATATATATACCATCCTTCCAGACCCGGTTTTCTTGTATCCGTAGACCACACAGTGCGGGGGGAGGGGGGCACATCCTTAAAGGACCTAACGGCCCAATTGGGGGGGGGGATGAAAAAAAAACCTAGCACTAAGACTTAACGTTGCAAATATACACTGCTGGCTTCTGGGGAGGGGCCCAAAAGTTATAGATCTGGGCCTGATCGTTACATTGGACACACAAAATGAAGTATTGATCCTATATAGGAAAATTACTTCTTTAGTTAAAGCTCTCCATGGTTCTCCGTCATTTTTTTCTGTACCGAAAAGACCAGAAAATGTTTCATGAATTCCCAAGTCAACATCAAATAACGGGAAACGCTTGCTCGTGCCTGGAAATGTGCCGAGTTTAATCAACTATTACTGAAAACCCAAGAGATTTTTTTTCAACGGACACTGATTTACGACTTACAAAAATTGAATTTACCTATTTTTATTATCATTCTGCTCAAAATTTGGGGTAGCATAGTCTGAATGCTCCCCCAAAATTCTCTCCATACTGCTAACCAAAAATTCTCGCCTTCCCCTTGTTAAAATGCAACACAGATAGTTGTATTAGTTTTTATGTCTTGAAGTCCAATTCAGGCAGTGGTCCAATATGGGTCGTTTTCCCCTACGTGGCAAAATTTTGTTCATCTCAATCAACATCTTCAGTTGCCTCTGCTGCCTTCCATCGCACAAAATTTGTTAATTTTATCGTTTTTTCATTGTATATTCTTTAAAGTAAGAAATTGGAAATCTTTAGTTGCAATAGCCGGGTAAAGTATCCAAATGTTATTGTTAGTATTTGTGCCAACAATTTTTGATCCGAGTTGATACCTTCAGTTGCCTCCAGTGCCATTAATTTTGCAATATTTCATAGTCTTTTTAATATTATAACTCTTTTAAATTAGAATCCTTAGTTCAATTCTACACGAGGCCACTTTTCCGCACCGTTAGAAATTTTATGCATAAAAAAAGTGGTTTTCGCTGCACCCTTGTGCTCGTGTTTCCAAATCAAATGGGAAAAGAATTCCGAATCGGTCGAAGGATTGCTTCTTCTTATTGTATATTAATGTACATAATTTTATTGTATTTCATTGTGTTTTATTGTATTCATCAGTGTATTGTGTCATGTGGGACAAATTCAATGAAAAGTTGAATTAGAAAATTGCAGAGAGCCTGCAAATTTATCTGCTGTACAAATAAGTTGGTGTTACAAAAGGTTTTCTTCACCACAAATCCTCAGTCTGGACCAGCATGAAATAAAAGGGATTGTGAGTAAAAATCACATGGTGATTAGGCGTGTGATTAGTGAAATGGGGCACCCATACATTGAGCAAATAGAGTTGCCTCTGTTGAAACTAGTGCAGTATTTATTCTGAACTAATGTGCGCACAACACCGTCGACCGTCCCTGAAGATCGTCTTCAGGATCTCTCCGCAGTGAAATTTCGTAAACCATCTTCCGCAGTTCATTAAGCTGGTGCTTGATCGCGGTTTGTATGTACGAAAATTATTTTGCTTGAAATGAAAGCTGCGTATTAATAACAACGCTAACGCCATGTTTTGCTCCTCCTCGTGAACTTTTGTACTTACCCAATATGTCTCACGAATCTTTAAACAACGAGAGACTTTGTCAAGGGAAGTTCTAACAGAGATACCGGTTAGTGAAACTGGCCTCTTTTGATCCACTCTCGTATATCGTACATGGAAAGATCAAAGGTGGAAGGATCGTTCCCCAAGTGGAAACAGGGAACCACTTAGGGTTCCCTACCCTTGTTTTAAGATTAGAATTAGGTTTTGAAAAACCCTGCAGGGAAAAATGCATTGCTCATTAATATTTTATATCTTAACTGAAAAATTGCCAAACTGAAGACATTTTTTTCTCAAAGCAGGGACTTGATTCTTTTCCAAAAATAACTGTAAAATAAAATTTTCCCATTTTGCACGATTAACTAAGTTTGATTTCAATCATAATTTCAATGAAACAAAAGAAAAAAGAGCAACTTATATTCCTTTATAATCAGTGGTGTTGTCTCTCAACAACCTGATATATCTAACCTGATATCTATTGAACAACCTGATATAGAAATAATTATATCCATGGGTGCAAGACCTTCCGTCTCAGGACGGATTTCTGTCTTGACAAAATTTCCGGGACGGAGGTCGGGACGGAAAGAAATTCAATGACTTTCTTTTAGTTTTTAATGAAAAAAGAAAAATTGAGTGTTTGAAAAATATGCTTCAATATTACTGGACCGTTCCATAACCACGAATTTACATTGACATTCTTTCGGTTTTCCGCCATGTGCTTGTTTTGTTTGCAACGTGCTTTTGGAGGAGTGGCTTTTTGACTCGCGCCGTTTGACTTTTTTTTAGGTATAGCTTTGTTATACCCAACTCACTGCATTGCAGACCGAGGAATTGCTCGCTATTCTCCCTGATTTTTCGAGGCAATCGGCTCTAATTGAAAATTTAGCCTTTTCTCATGCTATTTTAAATCATTCTTTCGTTTTTTTCATTTGCTTTTTTTTTCTTTGCAAACTTTACACGCATAAATGAAAATTATGTACGCTCTTAAAATGTCTTAAGAGTTGAATCTGCATCACCGAATGAGAGTGATTGACAAAAATAAATGAAATATTTTCGCCAAAGCAAAGGGCGTCCACATACCAGGTAAAACAGAAACTATCAAGGATTTTGAAGATTTTAATGAAAATGAGAATTTTGGAAATAATCGGGGGGGGGGGGGGGGTTTCAAGCTGGTTGGAAACACCGATGGACAACCGTTCCTGCATTTTTGACAATGACTTGAGGAATCACTAAATTCTAATGTCATTGAATCAAACACTCGCTAGAATGGAAATATGGGATGGGGGGGGGGAGAGAAAGGAAAGGGGAGAAAAATGACGGCAGCACGAGTTTGCGAAAAAACGCTGCTCTTGCAAAGTGGGTAATCTGTCCGCAAATTAACCCACGATACTGGGGGTCTTAAAACGTTGATATCTTGAACAATCTGGGGGGGGGGGGGGTTACTCACGGGTTACAGTATAAAATATCGAAAAACTGAATTGAAAATATTTTTGATGCTAGGAGTGATTCGATATTTCTCCTCTGCAACCTCTTAAAAATTTAAAAGTCAAAAAGTTTTAGGCTATCTCTAATGATGTAAAAGTGTGTTTTAAAAAAATCGAAGACTGGAGTCTTAAAAACACTAACTTAGGCAATCTTTGGTGAATTTATGCGAGATGGTTTTGGTGTTCTAACATGAAAATGTTTTGTAGCTGACGTATTAAAAACTATTTGAGGCTATACTGAAATGACTTAAGTTAAAGGGCATTTGCGACCCTCTCCCGAAAAGTGTTTGTAACTGAAGTCTTAAATCTTTTAGGCTGTCTTTGTCAATGTCAAAAGGGAGGGAGGGGGATCTCTTTAGGCGAAATTCCGAAACTGGAGTCTTAAAAGCGCAACTTTGGACCGTCTTGGGGTTCGGGGTTCTCCTTTCCCGAAAAATATTCCAAGCTAAAGTATTCAGAACTCAGCTTTAGGTAATCTTTGGAAGATTTAAGAAGAGGGAATGCGAAGGCTTTCTCTCAATACGTTTTAGAATTTAAATTCTTAAATCTTCGGTGATGAAAAGGGGAAACCACAAATTTAAATAAAATTTAGTGACCTTAGAGGAAAGAGTTCGGGGGGAAGGGGTCTCTCTCCCCGAAGCATTGAAATTGAAGTCTTAAAACTTTGGGTTGTCTTTGGCGATGTGTGGAAGGGAGTTGCTCTCTCAATAGAAAAATAAATCTTAAACAAAAACTTACACTGCGTTTAGTAAACACAATGAGAGGGGGGGGGGGGTATTCCGCACCCCCAGCCCGAAATATTTTAGTTTCTGAAATTTTAAGAGCTTTGTTTTGGGCTATCTTTGGATGACTCAAGGGGGAAGGGTGTAGGAAGATTTTTTCAAAAAGTTTCCAAAATTAAAGTATTAAAATTTTTAGGCGATCATAAGTCATGTCTATTGTTAATGGCGCTTATAACTTAAGTTCCTTTAAGGGATATTTTTATGCTTTAAACTAGTTTCAGCTATCTCTTATGAAAATACAAATCTTTTTCGTAAGCTGTTACTGAAAACAAGTTGGATTCATCCACAATTTAAATGCTAGCCAACTCTGTAGATCATAAATCATCAACAAGTTTCAAGAAATACATTAGTTTTTTATATATTTAATTTTGCAAAGACTTTGTTGGATGCATGAAATACTTTTTTAAATGAACTATTGATGGTTTTTAATAAAAGTTTTTGATTTATCACAATTATATTTCTTTTCTCAGGTTATAAAGGAATATTTTGTGAAGAAGATATTGATGAATGCTCTTCAAGACCCTGTCTTAACAATGGCATCTGCACTGATTTGATAAATGGTTTCCAGTGTATGTGTCCCATAGGATTTTCTGGGAAAAAGTGTGAAATAAATGAAGATGATTGTTTAAGTCATCCTTGCCAAAATGGTGCCAGATGTATTGATACAATTGCCAGCTATATTTGCCAATGCCCTCCAGGTATAATTTATGTTTGATTTACCCTTTACATATGATTTTCATACGTTTTGAGTAACATATGTATGATTTACATATTAAGGTTGTTTCCAAATTTAGAGATCAAATTTTACCACTCCATTTTAGTTAATTTTTCATCTTTTTTAATGTTATGCATTCAAAAACAGAATCTGTTGAAATTGCAATGTACCGTATTTATAATCTCAATTATAAAGGAATTTTGATTTGTTTGTCACCAATTTGCTTAGCCCCAAAAGTTCAGTTATTCCGCTTTTCTACCTTGCTAAAATGTTGCGAAATGAAATGGTAGTAACTACAATTTAGGAAAAAAAAAAAAGAAAATCATAGAGATTTTTGAAGACATATATTTTTGATTCCCGAAAAAAACAGGGAATATTGAATTTTTAAGTTTGTTTAATGCTTTATTTTCAACAGAAACTAAATCATCATGAATGTACAGTAAAACTGAAGTAAAATAATGCCAAATATGCAAAAAAGAAAAAGAAAAAAAAAAACATACACAAAATTTGTAGATACTGCTGTTTTTCTGCTCAAGTCAGCATATCTCTTTGTTCTTAGACCCTGGTTAAAGAATTTATTTTTTTACCACCTTCTTTGCAATTAAGTATTATTTCCAATTTTCTTGCACTATACATCATGGGCGCCCATATGCAAAATTGTAAGGAGTTGGGGGGGTGGAAGGCTCAGATATTTCCCCCATGGTTTAGTAGGATATTTTCCCCATAGAAACCGATATCAAGACACATTAGAGTCATTAAAATTTGATATTTTTAATAACTTATACATTAATGGCTGCAAAAGAAATGTTATTGCATTTTTGCAAAGAAAAAAGTACTAAAAGCAAAGAAGCTTTAATTTCTAAGGGGAGGAAGGCTTGATCCTCCACTTGCCCCCCCCCCCCATGGGTGCCCATGCTATACATGTATCAAAAGTGCATAATTTTCTGTAGACTTACATTGCATGAATCAGTACAACACGTATCAAACTTTACAATAAATTAATGGAAATTTAATCTCATTTTCAGGATTTATTGGCATCAATTGTGAGACCAACATCAATGACTGTCAGTCTTTTCCTTGTCGTTATGGGGAGTGCGTTGATGGTATTAACTCATTCCACTGCAACTGCCAATGAGGTTACACTGGAAGACTTTGCCAAACCCAAATCAATGAATGCTTGAGCAACCCATGTCAGAATGATGGCATGTGTGAAGATCTTGTGAATGGATATCAGTGCAGGTGTCTTCCAAGAACGTCTGGATTTAACTGTGAGCACAATGTGAATGAATGCTTCAGCAATCCTTGTCGAAATGGAGCTAACTGCAAGGATGGAATAAATTCTTACACCTGTGTTTGCCATCCTGGATTTACTGGTAATTTTTTAAACTGTAAACAATTTCTTCACCAGTTCTTGATAAAATGTAAAACTATCTACAAACTCAAATATATTTTTTAAAATTTTCTGCCAGAAAAACCCCATGCACCTGCTGTCCTATATCTCCCAACAGTAAAAATTTTAAGTTCTATGCAAGTGAAATGCCACGATGAGATAAGTATGATAGCTAAAACATCATGATAAAAAAAATGTCGGCTTCACATGTAACAGAATCTCTTATCACCCAGTCAGCATAATCAAAAAATGCTAGAGAAAGAAAGCTAGGGTAAATAATGAGCTTCCTTAAAAAAAATGTCAATATGTGCAATTTTTTAAACATTTTCTGTGAAACAGCATTTGCATGTTCATCCATACTATACATAGGTAGCTCGTGGGGGGGGGGGGGGGGCGTCAACTGCCCCCTCACTTCCAAATGTGTAGGGGCCTTTCCCCCTCACTTTTCGGAGCTAGAAATTGATGATCAATTGAAAAGTAAATTTTATAAGGTAGACTGATTTATTTCATGAAAGTGAAAATTAAAAATTCTAAATAAATGGACTTTTTGCATCTTATTTTATAAGAATTAAAACTGGAATGAAAAGGGAAAAGTCTAGGTGGCCATCTGCCCCGATATTTGATGCCATATTCCACGTTTTTCTAATTTACGTAATCAATAATATTAAAAGTCAGTAATACAGCCCAATTTTACAAAAAAAAAAGAAGAAAAAAACTGCTTCTGGGGCCAAGGTGTCTGTGTGCAAGAATCGAAACAAAATCAGTGCAGTAGGAAAGAATAATCTTTAAACATTCTTCAGCTGAGGCCTCTCCTTCCCACCTTCTTGCTTGTTTGGGACTAACATACAAAGATCTAACGACTAATCCGCTTTTAGTGTACAACTTTCTAACAATACATAAACTCATGGACCTGGTTTAGCTTCAACTAGATCAGGGGGAATAAGGCACAACAACAACACAAAACATTCTTCTTTCACAAATAGGCCTACATTTACTAGTAGTTTATTGCATTTTTATTCATATATACTATCTATATATTTTTTCTGTTTAGTGCATATATATTTTGATGTGATTATTTGAAACTTATTTAGGTTTACATTGTGAATCAAATATCGATGACTGTGCAAGTAATCCATGTGCTAACGGTGGTATATGCACTGACCTTATTGATGGTTTTCGTTGTGAATGTCCTCGTGGTTATTATGATGCTAGATGCTTATCCGATGTAAATGAATGTGCCAGTAATCCTTGTCGCCATGGAGCAACTTGTGAAGATGGAGTTAATAGATTTATATGCCACTGCCCTCCTGGTGAGTTTATGTTGTGCAACACATTCCTAATCAATACTGAATTTACAATAAGGCAAAGTAGACTTATTTTTGAATTCACTAACTTCTTTTAAATTTTCTGAATGAGTTCAACTCTTCTATTACAATGATCTGGCCAGAGGAAATCGGAACTCTTACCTACTGTTCACAAAATTCTAATGAATCAGAATAGACCCTTCAGCCCTTTTGCTTGAATGTAATCCTGTAAAGAATTAAATTTAAATTTATCTCCTTGAATATGTGCATGAATATGAAACATGTCCGCTCTGACTCTTTTTGTTCCTTTTTATGTAGGAGTCCTATTTTAATCATAAAACTTATTGCAAACAAAAAAAAAATCTTCTTTACTCTTAACTTAGTTTATGAAATATTTTTATAATACGCTAACTAAAATTACTTCCTTTTAACAAATGGAAAAGATCATGCAATTCTTCTTTGTTTATGTCTGTTTAGAGACTAACTAAGTTCCTAACTATGACTGCAATAAATAAAAAAGCTTCTGTTGTATAGGATAGAAAATAAATTATATTAAAATGTTACTGTGAAGGACAGAAAACTGGTCAATGTCAACATCCGCCAGTGAATGTTAATGTTCACATAACAAAGACATGGTGAAGGATTCAATATTTTTGGTGAATCACCAGTGATTGTTATCATAAATTGACCATCATTAATTTATGTAAATTTGTTATAGGATATGGAGGACGCCGATGTGAAATGGATATTGACGAATGCCAGTCAAACCCTTGTCAACATGGGGGAAGTTGCCGAGACTCTTTAGCTAGCTACACATGCACCTGTCTTCCTGGATATTCTGGGAAGAACTGTGAAATCAACATTAATGACTGTGCAATTGATCCTTGTTTAAATGGTGGCTCATGCATTGATCTTGTCAACAGTTACCAGTGCGCATGTGAAGTGCCTTTTACAGGAACAAATTGTGAAATCGAATTGGATCCATGCAGTCCAAACAAGTGCAAAAACAGTGCAAAATGCATTCCATCATTTAACTACCAAGATTTTGCTTGTAGTTGTAATCTAGGCTATACTGGTAAGAACATTTTGATTTATTTATTTTTTCCGGATCTAGTAATAAGGAAACAATAATTTTTTCACAATTGGAGATATTGTTATTAAGGGGAGAAAATACATTGATTGCTTACCAGAGATCTAGTAAGAAATTTCTCAACTGGGGGGGAGGAGGCATAAAAAAAGTGTGATACTTTGAATTGTAAATAGAAGCAGGCATAATTTAATTTTGCACAGAGAGGGGTCTGGACACAGTGACCACCGCCTTTCACCACAGGCTTTTACTTTTCAAAACAGTTATTAGTTACAATCGAAAGATAACAAAATTACCTAACAAAAATTAATGAAAGAATCAGTCATTAATTACAATGATGGTTTTGACTTGATTTCTTATTATAAGGAAACTTTACAACATTAGATTCAAACTTTTTACTGTGCACTTTTCATTGTAAGAAAAGTCAAAGCTAATTGCTCAAAAAAAAAAAAAAAAAAAAAAAAAAAAACTATAAATAATAACTTTAAAACCAAATGAAAACCGAAAAATAAACAGAAAATAAATGTATTAAATTATTTTTGTGTAGAATATCGCATGTGCTGTTTAACCCCAAGCTGCGCTTTTATCTCTCAGTAAGGTAAGATTGTGCATTGGTATGCAAATCTTAATCGTGGATATAATATTATGTCACTATATTATTTTTCCAATTAAACATCAACTAGGCCATAGTGCTATTTACTTAATTTTTACTTCTGTTCATATTGAAAATAAATACTTTACAAAACCAAAAGAAGTTTCAAAACTTGTAACGAAAGGACATGGGAAGCCGATGTAAGCCAAAACTATAAACCGAGGAGGGTGGTTTTCGTTAAATTAAAATATTTTTCATAATCTCTAAAATAACTTGTGAATCATTAAAACGTCTTTTCTTCTCCGACAGGCCGATTGTGTGATGAGGATATAGATGAATGTGAAGTTTCATCTCCTTGTCGCAATGGGCCACATGTGTGAATACTAATGGATCTTACACCTGTACTTGTTCCAAGGGCTATGAAGGGAAAGATTGTCTAATTAATGACTGTGCCTCATGTAAGTGGATTTTTCATTATATTTTATTAGTTATATTCCACTGTAGCATAAATAAAATCTTCCATTGCGAAGACCTTATTTGTGCTACACGAAGGTGGATACAATCAACCCTAGTTTATTGTGGTTAATTCATTCCAGGCTTTACCGCGATAACTGAATTTCCGCGAAGTAGTATTCTGTATTCATAAACCGAATATTTTTCTAACTAGAGCGCATTAACTTATTTAGGGCAATTTAAATAGGTTTTTAGCATAGTTAGAGCCCCCTAGACATAAAAAAGCACCCTAAGCCACCATTACATTTGCATTACTTAATGAGAAAAGGAGATATATTAGATGTAATAGATATTACTTAGTTATTTATTGGGAAATAAAACTACTACATACACACATGCAGTTCTTACACACTACTACTAATCTATGAAAATAGCATAACTTGTTCAATAAAGAATTAATTGCCAGTTAGTGATCATATGTGTCCCCGTTCTTTTTCTACATTTATCCTCATTAAAGGTATTGCGCATACAACATAAAAAGCTAGTACACTGTTGAACACCAATTACAGATGAATTTATCGACTGGTGATGCATACTTTCCAGTTATAGTGTTTAACAGTTAAAATGAAATAGCGATTCCTACACTTTCTTCGGCGATTTTATACCTCCACTTCCTCAACTAGTACAACTACAGCCCCTCAGAAGAGCTTACCTTACTTGGAAGACGTACTATGTTATTCTTTTGTAGGAAAAAGTTTACACGAGTGCATAAAAAAAGGCTAATTACTATATTTAAAAAAAAAACGAAAAAACCGCAATGTAGTGAAGTCGCGAAATTCGAAGCACAAAGTAGCGAGGGACAGCTGTACATTTGAATGATATCGTTGTAATTAACTCGGGAATCGTCAAAATGGATATTTTGCGTGTCTATACGTTCTTAGGCACTTATCCATGTGTGGTCGAGTCGAAAAAAAAAAACTCAGGGACAAACTCTGTTCATTCAGGGGTGAGTAAAATGGAAATTAAGGTCTGAATTTTGAAATATTAATGTACTTACATTAAAGTGAGCATAGTTTTTGGTATAATTTACATTGAGTATATACCCTTGCCCTCCTCCTCCCACCCTCTCGAAAAATTTGAAATGCCGGGTCTGAATAAGCCTACTGCCGAGTCTATTCGTTTGGAATTCATGTAATAAAGCTTTATCAATGAAAATATTGACAATCTGCCTTAGTACATTTAATTCCTTAAAACACTTATGTGATCAGTATAGTATCCTTATATTACGCTGTTATTTTCAAAACTCAGTTGCAAAATATTTACAGCTATAAATTTTCAGAACTGACTTGTGTTTTGCGAGTAAAAAAAATATTCCTCATTATAGCTGTAGAAGTACTATTGATATTTTAACCTAAAATGACTTGAATGAACTTCATTATATAATGATATGCTTATTTCTTTTTAGTTCCATGCCAAAATGGTGGCACCTGTCTCGACGGAGTTGGTGAATACACTTGCTTTTGTGTGGATGGATTTGGGGGTTTGCATTGTGAAACTGACATCAACGAATGTGCGAGTGATCCTTGCCAAAATGGAGCAACTTGCAATGATTATGTCAACAGTTATACTTGTACCTGCCCATCTGGCTTTAGTGGCACCAATTGTCAGACTAACGATGAAGATTGCAATCTAAGGTGAGAAATCATATTCCAGTTTTTAATGAATAGTTAATTTACTTATTTTGTAAGTAAGTGAATTAAAGCATAGCTTAACTCACTGTTTTATTTTTAGTCTCTAACTTATCGTTAAATAAATCTTGAACTTAAAACTGAAAATGTCATATTTTGTGAATTGTTATTTTCATTTATTTACAGTAAACTCCCGATTATCCGCGGAATTGGGTGGCAGAAGTGCCGCGGATAATAAAAATCGCGGATAACCGCAAAAAGACTAAAAAGGGGGACAAATCAGGTAAAAATTGTCCTATCTCAAATTCTTAACTGTATTGATGCATAACACTTTCTGCAGCAAACAGTGAAAATATATAGAGAGTACGGTACAAATGCTTGGATTTTTGCACAACCGAACTTATCATCAATAACAAACAAGTGTATGCATCAATAACAAACAAGTGTATGTACGATGAAGAACGCACAAAAATAATAATAATAATAAAATTAAATTGAATCAATCAAGCAAAAACAATTGAGTGTAAATTTACAATTTTTCAAAAAAAAAAAAAAAGGCCACTGGTATTCGCTTTTTACTGCGAAAATACATGTTCGTGATTGTTGATTGATTCGCGGATAAACCGCTCGCGGATAATCGGGAGTCTACTGTATTTATTTATTTATTTATTTTTTGTGATTTATGTCTAAAGTTGTAATATGGTAAATAAATCTTGAACTTAAAAATTAAAATGTCTTTTTTTTTGTGATTTGTGTCTAAGAACATGAAAACTATCAATTTTGTATGAACAATCATTTGGTTTCAAGTACAAAAAATTCTCTTACTTTTTCATTTTTATTTTTCTTGATTTTCAATTTTGTAAGATTGGCAAGTCCAGGTGGGGTTTTGTTTGTTTATGTTTTTTTAATACTATAGTCATGACTTGAATGCTTTTGTCTATATTGATAGCACTACATTAGATATAAGGTTTTACTACATTTACATAAGTGATAACGAGGAAAAAAATATTTCCCTACAAACACATAAATGTAATTTTTCTAAAAATGTGTACCAATGTAAGGTTTTACTACATTTACATAAGTGATAATGAGGAAATAAATATTTCCTCACAAACATAAATGTAATTGCTGAAAATACACCACCAGCTCAGTTTTTCCATCCGAGGGCTGCAGTTTCGTGCTTTTTAGCACTCATCAGTTCGGAATAGGAATCACATGAGCTGGAGGCGAAAAACCTCTTAAGAGAGCCAAGAGAGCCAAACAAACTGATAGCTAATGTAGAATTAGCACACCAGATGAGTGACCACAGCAATGGTGCTGTTCAACTCACTGCAGTCCTCGGATGGAATGAGAGCTGGTGGTGTATTTTCAGTATTTCTGCCTTAGCCCTAGCTTAGGGCGGTAGTTTACTACAAAATAAATGTGATTGTTTTAAAAATGTATACTAATACACTGTTTATAACCTTGTTTTTAGCTCTTGTATTAATGGAGGCACTTGCATTGATGGCATAAATAATTATACTTGTCGGTGTGCTCCTGGATATACTGGAAGTGACTGCCAACTTCATATTAACGAGTGTGATTCACAACCATGTCGTCACGGCGCCACTTGTGTTGACCACATCGGCTCTTTTACATGTCACTGTCCATTTGGATTCACAGGTTTACAGTGTGAAGTAAGTTGCATTTATTATTTTATTTCTTTTGTTAAATCTTTTATTATCCACAAACATCTTTTGTTGACATAAATCGGTAGTTCCCAACCTGGGCGGCGATTGGACCCAAAGGGGCGATTTGGCTCCTCAAGGGGGCAATAAGGGAATGATGAGTATTTAAAAGGTAGAATTATAATAATAAAAAGCCAGCAAATATCAAAACTGAAAACTTATATGAAACTTATTGTTCAGAGTTCAGACTGGGAATCACAAGTTAAAAAAGAGACAAATTAAAGTTCATGAGCTTCCTCCTCACGCCTCAGTTGAGCCATAAGTAAGTACATATATTATCATTCATTCAAAGTTAATGAATTTTCAAATTTTCACTTTTTTTTAATTGTAAGTGTCAGAGTTTTTAATTCCTCCAAACTCCCATTTAGAAAAGAAAATAATTTCATAAAAAATGTACTTCTGTTTCTAAAAAGTTTGTCAATGATCTTAGTTAAGTGTTTCCCTTCAAATATTTGTCAATTTTGTAAAAGAAAAAAGAAAAAAAAGTACAAAAGATGTTTATTTTTATGTTTATTTTTGTTTTTAATTAAGTTTGGATGAAATTGTTCACCACATAGATTTTATTTATAATTAAAATTAGACATTTATATTTTTAATAATTGTCCACTTGCGGCATGTTACGTTATTTTCAAGGAAGAAGGGGGCGGAGGTGTCAGACAACCTCTAGAGGAGGACAATGGATTCAAAAAGGCTGTGAACTACTGATATAAATCATTTTGAATTTACTGTTCTATTACTCTCTAATTCTTTCATTTTTTATTTTTATGCAGAATTTTGTAGATTGGTGTAGCACAAGTCCTTGTATGAACGGAGCAACATGTAAGCAGATTAATAATACTTATGGATGCACATGCAAGCCTGGATGGACGGGATTGTTATGTGATGTTAGCATGGTCTCTTGCTCAGATGCAGCTTTGAAGAAAGGTATCATTTTAGTTTTTATTTTGATTACAGGTCTGGTTACATCTTTTCCTTCATTGCGTCTTCTCTCTTTCCAAATCTGAGGAAATTACTTTTTAAAAGGAAAAATTAAAATTCCAGTATAACTGTAAAGAAATTTCATTTCCATAATTTTGAGTGGCAGTGCGCTGGAATAACATATGGACAAAAGTTAAGCTATTCAAGTCATTCAAAATAAGCAATGCTTGTAAAATGTTGATACCAAATGTTCATATACTTATATTTTACTTGTAACCTTTATGACTAATACAGTGAAGCACCGGTTATATGTTTCTCTTTTATGCCTTTTTATCATTTATACATTTTTTAATTTAGTCCCTGCAGAGTTTAATACATATTAATGTATCCTGCTATAAGTTTTTTTCATTTGCATGCTTTTTTCATACAGTCCCTTCAGAAACGTATAAACGGTGCTTCACTGTATTTTTCAAAATTAAATAAACTAATGCTCTTTCTACTAGAATAAATTAAAAGTAAATCTGAAAGCAAAGTAAAAAGTTATAAGAAAAGCTTTATATATTATTTCTGTAGCCTGTTTTTGGTTTCTACGCCAAATTTCCCTCAATTCTTGATCGATTTCTTTGATTTACGGCTAATTTTATAGCTTATGGTGCTGGCTACTGACGAAAAATAGACCCAAGGTCTAAAAATTGTTTCTTTTAGCCGAAAAAACTGTTTTAAAGAACCAGAATAAGGTTTTCGGTCAAACTTATAACTTTAATTTGCGCTATGACCGACAGAGCTGAGTATCTTGATCGGCAGAGCGTTCTCTTCGTAACCGGGAGAATGCGTGTTCGGGCCCACGTCCGGACAAGCTGCAACAAAAAAATTAGAGAAATATCGCGCATTACATGAATACTGAATTAAATGAATAACACCTATGAGGGAATAGAATAAATGCGAAGGAAATGCTCCTTGCTGACATGAAAACATTCAGTGATTTTGTGCTAAATTACTTCGAAATTGCACGTTTTTTTTTTTTTTCTGAAGCTTTGTCTCTGGAAAGAAAATTAAAGCATAATGTAAGCGAAAATATAAGTAACAGGTTTAAGATTTCAGACTACAATAGAATTGTTTTTTGTTCAGAAAAAAAATAATAAACCGTATATTGAAATGTATATTCTTCTAATGAGTTTTTGACTCTTTGTACAAATAAATAAAATACTACCTCAATTTGAAGGGTAAAATATATATATTTTCTTCTTTTTGCTAAAAAACAAATAGCTTATCACATTTTTACTACATTCGAAAAGCTACGCTTAAAAAAGAGCATAGTTCATTTTATTTTTTATTTTAACCGTGCTGTTAAATGATGAACACGTGCTGCCACCTAAGTTATAACAGTTTATGCAGCCTGCGATAACAAATTGTAAAAATTAAAAAAAAAAAAACAATTTTCTTCAATATCTTATCTTATATACTAATCCCCTCTCATTTTAAAACTTATCAGGCTGTCCAATGACGAAAAAAAGACTTACGGTCGAAAATTCAAGTTTTCGAAATCGCCTCTTGCTGTTTCAAAACCTTGATGCTGCCTGTAGTTCTTCTTATGCATTTTTTAGAGCAAAGTTCTAATGCAGTTTTCCAATTTTTACGTCGCTTTCGGCAAAAAAAAAAAAAAATATAGCCTTTGTGTGTGTTCATATTTTAATAAAGCTTAACAGCACTGGACTTAGTTGTTCGGTTTAATTGATAATTTTTATCGGTAGAGCATTCGGCTATAAACTATCTGAACTTCGGGCAAGCTTGGGCTGTCCGACATAATATCAAATTTATATTAGTATTACGCATTACATGTGCTCATAACAAACACACCTAATAAAATAAATGCAGTGGGAATGCTACTTGGTGTTTCGACTCCTTTATGCAGGCTACAGTTATCATTCGGATAATTTGATTGTTAATCGAACTGTGTTCTTTGACTACAGCCAGACCACTCAACATAATGTAAGCATAAAAAAGTATTTGATTTACCTAAAGAAATCCTTTTTGTGCAGAAAAACATTTTTATTGTATGCTAAAATGTACATGTTTCTAATAGCAGTGTTCGACCTTTTGTACAAATGAAAAAATACTACGCCCGATTAAAACTATGAGTTTCACTCAGTAAACCTTTATTTTTTTATTCGCGCGAATACGATATAAAGCATTAAAAGTATTATCAACTTCATTAGCAAGAAATTATTTTCTACTCCTCTGCTTTCTGCTGAAAAAAAAATACATTTTGTCTACGTTCGAAAAATTACACTTAAGAACGGACTCAGTTCAACTGGTTTTGGTTTTGAATTTTTGAAGTGTTCGATTAAAAGAGAAACATGTGAGGGCATTAAGCCGTAACGGTTAAAGCAACCTTTTACCTGAAATAGTTCAATATTCAAAGATAAAAACACTTATTTTCAATCAAATTTATTACTTCTCTAGAATGTTTGTTTCAATCGCTACGTGAAATCTTCGTCATTCTTTAATCAAATTCCATGCTTTGCGAATAATTTTAAATCGTATCATGCTGGTTAATGACAAAACACAGATGCATGATCTTATTATTATTATTTTTTTTGGAAAAAAGCTTTTTTGCTGTTTTTACTACGCATTCCATCAATGAATAGCTTTCGAAAAGGAAGGCGCAATTGCTAGGTTTGTTGGGGTGTCGGGCTGTTAGTCAGAATGGCGCCAATTCGAATACGTGCCAATAAATATCTCTTTAATGTTTCTTTTTTTCCCGTCAGATGCTGACATGTGCAGGACTGTATTTGCCACAGCCTGTTTTTTCACATGCACAATTATTGCTTTTTCACGAGTCACCACTCAGCCACACTTTTAATGACATTCATGTTTGCATTGAAAATATGTACGATTAAAAGGGGAGCTATGATCAAATTATCACAACGTTGTATTTAACGAGGTTTTGTTACTGATGTCTTTAAATTACATGCCTTCTCTTCTGCGCTTACTTTTTTTTCGGTTCTTCTTCATAATGTTCTTTCTTTGAAATTCTTAAAGAGCGAAATGCCTTATGAAACGATTTGAAGCACAGTGCGGAGTTCCGCACGGGTCGACTAGTATTCTTATTAAAGTAGTAATTGATGCTGGCATTGTTTTGCTAATTCTACTGTTAATGTTGTATACAGTTTTTTTTTACATCATTAAAAACCACTTGTGTTTAGATTTGGTCTTTGACAAATCTTTAAACGTCTTAATCTGAAAATGTGCATTTTGTAGCTCATAAAAATTGTGTACTAAATGTATTTTTAGCGAAGATTCCTACAAACACAGTATTAAACGAACCAGGAAATAAAACAGTTTAAAAAAAAAGAAACAACACAGTCACTAAACACAAAATACATTCATTTGGTTTATCCAAACAGTACTGCTTTTGTGTGACAAACAATGCGCCGATAAGGTCATGGTTTCGAGCTCTAATCTCATGCCACAACATCAATCATAAGGCGCCTATATAGGGGCCTTATACCAATCATAAGGCGCCTATATAGGGGCCTTATACCAATCATAAGGCGCCTATATACCAAGGGCGCCTATAAAGGGGGCAGGGGGGGGGGGCTCGAGCCCCCCTTAGAAACTAGAACTTCCTTGCTTTCAGTACTTTTTTCTTTGAAAAAATGTAAAAACATTTCTTCTCCAGACGTTAATGAATAAGTTATTAAAAATTTCAAATTTTAGTGACACTAATCTGTCCTGAAATCTGTTTCCATGGGGAAATTATCCTGCTAAACCATAGTTAAAATATCTGAGCCCCCCCCCTTGCAATTTTGTGAATGGGCACCCATGGCCCTTACATGAAAAACATTTTCATGTAAGGACCTATGATTGACAAAACCTCCTTCCACCGGAGAAAAATTGTTTTTCCAGTATTATAGACCTAATGCAGATTTATTTTTTCCTTTGTAGGTACTTCACTTGGAAATTTGTGTCAAAATGGTGGCAGGTGTGAAGATATAGGCAACAGTCATAGATGTATTTGTGTAACTGGGTATGAAGGCAGTTATTGTCAGCATGAAATCAATGAATGTTCTTCACAGCCTTGTCATAATGGAGCTACATGTAAAGATCTTGTTGGAAGATACTCTTGTTCTTGTCCACCAGGCTTCAAAGGTTAGTAATTTAATGCATTATATTGGCTGTTTGTATTTTGTATTTTGCCTCGTAAAGATAACTGATATTTCATTTAATAATCTATTCACATTTTACGTGGCTCTGTTTAACGATTTCCTGTGTCTTATTTTCTCCTGTTTTATAAGGAAGTGAACATTTTTTTTAATGGTAATTTAATTTTGAATTCTTCCAATACATTCAGCTCATTTTTGCTGAAAAGTGAAAACCATATTTTTATTTACTTATTTCAAAGATTAGTTTTATTTTTTTTGTGAGAAAAAAATCAACAACTGCATTCTGTTATTGTGCTGTATAGTTTTAATGGAAGTATGGTTTGAATATATTTTTAATAAACAAAACTGAAACAATATAAAAATTGCGATATTTTTCTCTTTAAATATATTTATCCTATTGGAGTTTTAATGGAACTTATTATTCTCATCTTTTAACATATCATTTTCCATGAAATTTTTTGCACATTTTAAGATGAAGTTTTTGTGTTTTGCTGTAGTATTATTTCTGTATACAATTAAGTTCATTGCGAAACAGCTATTTTTTTAGTAGAGGCTGTATGTTCTTATTCTTGTTTGTGTGTAAGATGCAATAGAGATACTATCAATGATGTGTACATTATAAATGCTGGAAAAAATATAGATAACTGCTTTGTTGGCATTGATTTTGTTAATTTGAAGGTTTATATAATTGGATTTTTTAACTATCTCTAATTATAAAATTATTTGAAATTTATTGATTCATTTTTACAGGACTGAATTGTGAACATAACATCGATGTCTGCTTTCCCAATCAATGTAGAAATGGGGGGACTTGTCATGATCTTGTCAATAGTTTTGTATGTTCTTGTCCTCATGGAACTCAAGGTATCTTATGTGAAATAAATATTAATGAATGTTTCGAAGGAGCTTGTCATCATGGAGGTACATGCATTGATAAAGTTGGAAATTACGAATGCCAGTGTCCACCAGGCTTTGTTGGTCCAAGGTAAGTTACTGTACTAAAATGTAGTAAGTGTGATTTGCAAGTTCATTTCAGCCATTTAATTAATATTTTTAGTGCTAAAAATTAATTTAAATGTTCCTTTTTTTCCCATGCCGTCTTGACACTTTAACTTTATATTGTCCCTTTTTTTTCAATAATAATAGTAGTACTATAAAAATAGTATTTAATTTCTTTGAAATAAATCATGTTAGCTAAAATATTTTTTGAATTAGTTGTTTTTATTTTAAGGGTTTTCCTGAGATATAGTGAACTTAAAGTCAGTATCAAAAATGATTTGTTAACTGTTAACTTAAAAGGTTTTCAATTATTAGAATATTGTGGTTCAAAACAATATTCTTTCCCTGAATTGCTTTGTTTCTATTTTAATAGATTTTTGTATAGAATGCAATATCTCTTATTTTGAAGGTGTGAAGGAGATGTGAATGAATGTCTTTCGAATCCTTGTTATGCTATTGGAACTCAAGACTGTGTTCAGTTGATCAATGACTATCGTTGTGACTGTAAACCTGGGTACATGGGACGCCATTGTGAATCAAAGATAAATTTCTGTGCTTCCAATCCTTGTTTAAATGGAGGTGTTTGCACAAGTGTAGCTCAAGGACATGCATGCATCTGTGCTGATGTAAGTTGTTCTTAAAATTTATTATGACTTTTGGAAGTTGACTTGTGAATATAAAAATATATTAAAATAAAGAGTGTTTTGAGCATAATTTTTGAAAAATCATTAAAATATTTTTGTTAAGCATTTCTAATCATTTATGAAAAATACTTTTAAAAATGTTTAATGGTTTCCTTGCATGAATTTGAAGTTGATATTTATTGGAGCCATCCAGAGAATGAGGTCGTTTCCAAAATTTTAAAAGTATTTTTTTCTGAAAGAGCGTGCTTAAAAACATAGAATTTGACCGTTTTTAAAATAATTTCTTTAAGTTTTATATTTTTAAAAAATTACTTAAATAAGTGCTCTTTCATTGTTTAACGCTTTTCGATTCGATTCCGAGTCATAACTGACTACAACTGTATTATGTCGAGGGATCTGCATACTAAGTGCCTTGCCTCCATTATTTTTTGTACCGATAGATGGCAGCACCACCACCGGATCCAACAGTTAATGAGAATTTTGAACTAATCCAGGAGCTAATAGCTACCTGAAATTAGCACCCCCAGAGGTATCGTTTCACTTGGAGGACATTGAGACCACGAGCATATTTAACGTCGCCCAGTCCCCTTTATTGACGACGGTGGGTCTTCGACCATCGAGGTTCGAACCCGAGGCCCTCCGGCTCCGAATCCGACACTCTACCGATCGGGCTACCACGGCCCCTTAACGCTTTTGCCGATGACATCACAAATGATGAAATGCCATTCAGTGTTGCCATCACGGTCCAAAATATTTAATTCGCATCTTTATTCACGTGTATTGGCAACGATGTGGTTGATATCAAGCCTAGAGCGCAATTGTAATTCGCTTCTTGATTATCATAACATGGAAATGCGGTAGAAAGATGCGCCATAGTGCATCATTTGTGACGTCATAAAGACCAAGTCTTGTTTGAAGAATCGGACATTTAAAAAAATTAATTAAAAAATAATTGTTAGGAAAATGAAAGTATTTTCTAAGTCCATGTTATTTTTTTGCTTATTCTATTAATTTCAGTGACAAAATACTACTTTTGACTGAAGGAAACAACCCCATTGACTTCACCCTAGGAAAACATTTTTACAACACTGCTCCCAACAAACACACCTGGAGTGTGTTTTAAAATTGACTTAATACCAGCATCATAAAACATAGAAAACTTATAGCTTACATTGATAGGTAAGAGGGGAACTATTCCTACAAAACAATTTAGAAACTGAAACTTCAAAATTGAAATTTAGGAAATTTGTGGTGAGGAAGGGGTTTGGGAGTTGTCTTCCGAAAATTCTTTGATGCTGAAATATTTAAAGCGCCACTTCAGGCTATATTTGAGTGCCTTAAGAGGGATGTGATTCGGGAACCCTGCCTGGGGTTAGGATTCAGTTCCCCTATTTCTTTTTTTAATTAATGAATGTTGGAAAGGGTATCTTGTTTAAAAAATATATCTACTTCCCTGAAGCGATTTTTTATTGCTAATTTCACCACCTGCTATCTTATAAAAGAATTCTTTTTCAAATGAAGACTGTGGGGAATGGTGACAGTTCATTATCATTAGTCGGCCTTACCCTTCCCCCACCTTTCCTTCTTTTCTAGTTTATTGGCGCTACCTTGGGTAGGCTTTCGAATCAGAACTGATTTATGTTGCAAAAGTGAAAATCTTATGTCCTAAGCGATTTTATTGCTACAATAAAAATGTTTACGATCGGCAAAAAACTAATGGTGGGATGCTGCAAACGCTTTTACCCCTTACATTATCCAACATCAACTAAAATTGCGTTTTGGAAACTTCAATTTTGAAATATTGCCAAAGGAGGGTTCCTGAACTCTATCCCTTAAGTAGTGCATTCAAAAAGCGTATAAACGTTGTGAAATTTAAATTACGATTTCGTTTTTAAATCTTCAATTTCGGGGAAATCCCATAGCGTCCCCTCCCCTTCCCCTCTTTCTTTAATATTTTTTGAAGGTTGCCCAATATTGTGATTTTGGGACTATCAGTTTGAAATAATTGATGTAAGAGTCCCTGAACCCCTCCTTTCTCTGATCTTTACCAAAATGGCCTACCACAGCGTTTTTTGGACTTAAATTTGAAAAAATTTCTGGGGGAGAGCCCCCAGACCTCCCCCCCCCCACACACACCTTTTTTTGGTCGGATTTTAGATTTTTTGGAATTATGATGACAAAACACTTAAATATTACAATTTTAAAGGCTTAAAATTTAAATCAAACATTCTAAAACTGGCATTGTTAAAATCTGCAACATTTATGCATACAAATTTTTTCTTAAGCCCGCATGCAGGGGGGGGGGGACTGAAAATATTTTCCGTCTTGAACACATCACTAAACTTGCACCCCCATGATGCAGTCGAACCCCGCTATAGTGAACCCGGGATATAACGATCCTCCGGTTGTAACGAACCTTTTAAATGCTACCAACTGAAGTCCTGTGTTGGCTGAGGTACTTTCAAACACTTATAAGAGAATTTTTCGAACGTCACTTTGTATGACTTGATTTAAAAATGGGGAATTTTTGATTCCTTAATACAGTCGAACCCCGCTATAGTGAACCCGTTATACAAAGATCCTTCGGTTGTAACGAACCTTTTAAATGCTACCAACTGAAGTCCTGTGTTGGCTGAGGTACTTTCAAACACTTATAAGAGAATTTTTCGAACGTCACTTTGTATGACTTGATTTAAAAATGGGGAATTTTTGATTCCTTAATACAGTCGAACCCCGCTATAGTGAACCCGTTATACAACGATCCTTCGGTTGTAACGAACCTTTTAAATGCTACCAACTGAAGTCCTGTGTTGGCTGAGGTACTTTCAAACACTTATAAGAGAATTTTTCGAACGTCACTTTGTATGACTTGATTTAAAAATGGGGAAATTTTGATTCCTTAATACAGTCGAACCCCGCTATAGTGAACCCGGGATATAACGATCCTCCGGCTGTAACGAACCTTTTAAATGCTACCAACTGAAGTCCTGTGTTGCCTGAGGTACTTTCAAACACTTATAAGAGAATTTTTCGAACGTCACTTTGTATGACTTGATTTAAAAATGGGGAATTTTTGATTCCTTAATACAGTCGAACCCCGCTATAGTGAACCCGGGATAGAACGATCCTCCGGTTGTAACGAACCTTTTAAATGCTACCAACTGAAGTCCTGTGTTGGCTGAGGTACTTTCAAACACTTATAAGAGAATTTTTCGAACGTAACTTTGTATGACTTGATTTAAAAATGGGGAATTTTTGATTCCTTAATACAGTCGAACCCCACTATAGTGAACCAGGGATATAACGATCCTCCGGTTGTAATGAACCTTTTAAATGCTACCAACTGAAGTCCTGTGTTGGCTGAGGTACTTTCAAACACTTATAAGAGAATTTTTCGAATGTCACTTTGTATGACTTGATTTAAAAATGGGGAATTTTTGATTCCTTAATACAGTCGAACCCCGCTATAGTGAACCCGGGATATAACGATCCTCCGGTTGTAACGAACCTTTTAAATGCTACCAACTGAAGTCCTGTGTTGGCTGAGGTACTTTCAAACACTTATTAGAGAATTTTTCGAACGTCACTTTGTATGACTTGATTTAAAAATGGGGAATTTTTGATTCCTTAATACAGTCGAACCCCGCTATAGTGAACCCGTTATACAACGATCCTTCGGTTGTAACGAACCTTTTAAATGCTACCAACTGAAGTCCTGTGTTGGCTGAGGTACTTTCAAACACTTATAAGAGAATTTTTCGAACGTCACTTTGTATGACTTGATTTAAAAATGGGGAAATTTTGATTCCTTAATACAGTCGAACCCCGCTATAGTGAACCCGGGATATAACGATCCTCCGGCTGTAACGAACCTTTTAAATGCTACCAACTGAAGTCCTGTGTTGCCTGAGGTACTTTCAAACACTTATAAGAGAATTTTTCGAACGTCACTTTGTATGACTTGATTTAAAAATGGGGAATTTTTGATTCCTTAATACAGTCGAACCCCGCTATAGTGAACCCGGGATAGAACAATCCTCCGGTTGTAACGAACCTTTTAAATGCTACCAACTGAAGTCCTGTGTTGGCTGAGGTACTTTCAAACACTTATAAGAGAATTTTTCGAACGTAACTTTGTATGACTTGATTTAAAAATGGGGAATTTTTGATTCCTTAATACAGTCGAACCCCACTATAGTGAACCAGGGATATAACGATCCTCCGGTTGTAATGAACCTTTTAAATGCTACCAACTGAAGTCCTGTGTTGGCTGAGGTACTTTCAAACACTTATAAGAGAATTTTTCGAATGTCACTTTGTATGACTTGATTTAAAAATGGGGAATTTTTGATTCCTTAATACAGTCGAACCCCGCTATAGTGAACCCGGGATATAACGATCCTCCGGTTGTAACGAACCTTTTAAATGCTACCAACTGAAGTCCTGTGTTGGCTGAGGTACTTTCAAACACTTATTAGAGAATTTTTCGAACGTCACTTTGTATGACTTGATTTAAAAATGGGGAATTTTTGATTCCTTAATACAGTCGAACCCCGCTATAGTGAACCCGTTATACAACGATCCTTCGGTTGTAACGAACCTTTTAAATGCTACCAACTGAAGTCCTGTGTTGGCTGAGGTACTTTCAAACACTTATAAGAGAATTTTTCGAACGTCACTTTGTATGACTTGATTTAAAAATGGGGAATTTTTGATTCCTTAATACAGTCGAACCCCGCTATTGTGAACCCGGGGTACAACGATCCTCCGGCTGTAACGAACCTTTTAAATGCTACCAACTCAAGTCCTGTGTTGGCTGAGGTACTTTCAAACACTTATAAGAGAATTTTTCGAACGTAACTTTGTATGACTTGATTTAAAAATGGGGAATTTTTGATTCCTTAATACAGTCGAACCCCGCTATAGTGAACCCGGGATAGAACGATCCTCCGGTTGTAACGAACCTTTTAAATGCTACCAACTGAAGTCCTGTGTTGGCTGAGGTACTTTCAAACACTTATAAGAGAATTTTTCGAACGTAACTTTGTATGACTTGATTTAAAAATGGGGAATTTTTGATTCCTTAATACAGTCGAACCCCGCTATAGTGAACCCGGGATAGAACGATCCTCCGGTTGTAACGAACCTTTTAAATGCTACCAACTGAAGTCCTGTGTTGGCTGAGGTACTTTCAAACACTTATAAGAGAATTTTTCGAACGTAACTTTGTATGACTTGATTTAAAAATGGGGAATTTTTGATTCCTTAATACAGTCGAACCCCGCTATAGTGAACCCGGGATAGAACGATCCTCCGGTTGTAACGAACCTTTTAAATGCTACCAACTGAAGTCCTGTGTTGGCTGAGGTACTTTCAAACACTTATAAGAGAATTTTTCGAACGTAACTTTGTATGACTTGATTTAAAAATGGGGAATTTTTGATTCCTTAATACAGTCGAACCCCACTATAGTGAACCAGGGATATAACGATCCTCCGGTTGTAATGAACCTTTTAAATGCTACCAACTGAAGTCCTGTGTTGGCTGAGGTACTTTCAAACACTTATAAGAGAATTTTTCGAATGTCACTTTGTATGACTTGATTTAAAAATGGGGAATTTTTGATTCCTTAATACAGTCGAACCCCGCTATAGTGAACCCGGGATATAACGATCCTCCGGTTGTAACGAACCTTTTAAATGCTACCAACTGAAGTCCTGTGTTGGCTGAGGTACTTTCAAACACTTATTAGAGAATTTTTCGAACGTCACTTTGTATGACTTGATTTAAAAATGGGGAATTTTTGATTCCTTAATACAGTCGAACCCCGCTATAGTGAACCCGTTATACAACGATCCTTCGGTTGTAACGAACCTTTTAAATGCTACCAACTGAAGTCCTGTGTTGGCTGAGGTACTTTCAAACACTTATAAGAGAATTTTTCGAACGTCACTTTGTATGACTTGATTTAAAAATGGGGAAATTTTGATTCCTTAATACAGTCGAACCCCGCTATAGTGAACCCGGGATATAACGATCCTCCGGCTGTAACGAACCTTTTAAATGCTACCAACTGAAGTCCTGTGTTGCCTGAGGTACTTTCAAACACTTATAAGAGAATTTTTCGAACGTCACTTTGTATGACTTGATTTAAAAATGGGGAATTTTTGATTCCTTAATACAGTCGAACCCCGCTATAGTGAACCCGGGATAGAACGATCCTCCGGTTGTAACGAACCTTTTAAATGCTACCAACTGAAGTCCTGTGTTGGCTGAGGTACTTTCAAACACTTATAAGAGAATTTTTCGAACGTCACTTTGTATGACTTGATTTAAAAATGGGGAATTTTTGATTCCTTAATACAGTCGAACCCCGCTATTGTGAACCCGGGGTACAACGATCCTCCGGCTGTAACGAACCTTTTAAATGCTACCAACTCAAGTCCTGTGTTGGCTGAGGTACTTTCAAACACTTATAAGAGAATTTTTCGAACGTCACTTTGTATGACTTGATTTAAAAATGGGGAATTTTTGATTCCTTAATACAGTCGAACCCCGCTATAGTGAACCCGGGATAGAACGATCCTCCGGTTGTAACGAACCTTTTAAATGCTACCAACTGAAGTCCTGTGTTGGCTGAGGTACTTTCAAACACTTATAAGAGAATTTTTCGAACGTAACTTTGTATGACTTGATTTAAAAATGGGGAATTTTTGATTCCTTAATACAGTCGAACCCCACTATAGTGAACCAGGGATATAACGATCCTCCGGTTGTAATGAACCTTTTAAATGCTACCAACTGAAGTCCTGTGTTGGCTGAGGTACTTTCAAACACTTATAAGAGAATTTTTCGAATGTCACTTTGTATGACTTGATTTAAAAATGGGGAATTTTTGATTCCTTAATACAGTCGAACCCCGCTATAGTGAACCCGTTATACAACGATCCTTCGGTTGTAACGAACCTTTTAAATGCTACCAACTGAAGTCCCGTGTTGGCTGAGGTACTTTCAAACACTTATAAGAGAATTTTTCGAACGTCACTTTGTATGACTTGATTTAAAAATGGGGAATTTTTGATTCCTTAATACAGTCGAACCCCGCTATAGTGAACCAGGGATATAACGATCCTCCGGTTGTAATGAACCTTTTAAATGCTACCAACTGAAGTCCTGTGTTGGCTGAGGTACTTTCAAACACTTATAAGAGAATTTTTCGAACGTCACTTTGTATGACCTGATTTAAAAATGGGGAATTTTTGATTCCTTAATACAGTCAAACCCCACTATAGTGAACCCGGGGTACAACGATCCTCCGGCTATAACGAACCTTTTAAATGCTACCAACTGAAGTCCTGTGTTGGCTGAGGTACTTTCAAACACTTATAAGAGAATTTTTCGAACGTCACTTTGTATGACCTGATTTAAAAATGGGGAATTTTTGATTCCTTAATACAGTCAAACCCCACTATAGTGAACCCGGGGTACAACGATCCTCCGGCTATAACGAACCTTTTAAATGCTACCAACTGAAGTCCTGTGTTGGCTGAGGTACTTTCAAACACTTATAAGAGAATTTTTCGATCGTCACTTTGTATGACTAGATTTAAAAATGGGGAATTTTTGATTCCTTAATACAGTCGAACCCCGCTGTAGTGAACCCGTTATACAACGATCCTTCGGTTGTAACGAACCTTTTAAATGCTACCAACTGAAGTCCTGTGTTGGCTGAGGTACTTTCAAACACTTATAAGAGAATTTTTCGAACGTCACTTTGTATGACTTGATTTAAAAATGGGGAATTTTTGATTCCTTAATACAGTCGAACCCCGCTATAGTGAACCAGGGATATAACGATCCTCCGGCTATAACGAACCTTTTAAATGCTACCAACTGAAGTCCTGTGTTGGCTGAGGTACTTTCAAACACTTATAAGAGAATTTTTCGAACGTCACTTTGTATGACTTGATTTAAAAATGGGGAATTTTTGATTCCTTAATACAGTCGAACCCCGCTATAGTGAACCCGGGGTACAACGATCCTCCGGCTATAACGAACCTTTTAAATGCTACCAACTGAAGTCCTGTGTTGGCTGAGGTACTTTCAAACACTTATAAGAGAATTTTTCGAACGTCACTTTGTATGACTTGATTTAAAAATGGGGAATTTTTGATTCCTTAATACAGTCGAACCCCGCTATAGTGAACCCGTTATACAACGATCCTTCGGTTGTAACGAACCTTTTAAATGCTACCAACTCAAGTCCTGTGTTGGCTGAGGTACTTTCAAACACTTATAAGAGAATTTTTCGAACGTCACTTTGTATGACTTGATTTAAAAATGGGGAATTTTTGATTCCTTAATACAGTCGAACCCCGCTATAGTGAACCCGGGGTACAACGATCCTCCGGCTGTAACGAACCTTTTAAATGCTACCAACTGAAGTCCTGTGTTGGCTGAGGTACTTTCAAACACTTATAACAGAATTTTTCACACAAGTTACGACTGCTTTCCGCGATCGTAGAATCGGGGAAGTTTTCAGGGCTAAATCGGGTTATTGTCGAGGAACTTTTTTCTCCGGGATTGTGTTCGCAGGGTTTAAGCTAGGTTCAAAAGTTCTCTAGCATAAAAGCTAAAATTGATGGAAAAACGTTAGCAAAATGCTAAAATGTTACACATTCTCATATATTTATATATGCCTCAGTGTGTTTTATCGCCAGTTGAAAGTAAAATTCATATTTCATTTGTGACATCCTTGAAGAAATAAGTAAAACAGCAATTTTTTTAAAACATAAAATAAAAAATGAAAACATGATTGGTGTTTATGCAGTCCCCTCCTCCTAATAAAGCAGTTTTTGGCGGGGCATAATGCTGGATAAGACTAAAAT
Source organism: Uloborus diversus (assembly GCF_026930045.1). Lineage (NCBI taxonomy): Eukaryota > Metazoa > Arthropoda > Arachnida > Araneae > Uloboridae > Uloborus > Uloborus diversus. The sequence continues at coordinate 214,086 of NW_026558386.1, forward strand.
TTATTGAACCTAATTGTAGTTTAAACATCTTAGCTAAGATTTAAAAAAAATATTAGATTGATTATCGCCATGCACACTTTCTCTGTAGGATCATACATTTCATCTTCATTTAAAAAACTAATTTATTTATTTATTTTTTTTTGAGCAAAAAAGCGAAAATGCATTGCTTTATTTTCGCAATTCACACTGTTAAAAATTTTCCGGAAAATTTACGGTAATTGTTACTGGCATCCATGTTGCCAGTAACTATTACCATAAAAATCAAATGTTACTGTAAAATTTTACGGTTTCCTCGGTAGGCCACAGCAACCAATTGGCGCTGGTATCGCTTATTTCTCCGGTATAAATTACCGTAAAAATCAGCGATGCGTTAGCGATGCCATTTTACAGTAACAATTACCAGAAAATCTTTCTGAATTTTTAACAGTGCAGATAGTGTTTTTGCATTATGGGAAAAATGCGACCGTAGCGGAAACCCTCTTCTCGGAGATCTGACGGCTTTCTCTTTTCTTCTCCGCAGTTTTGGCGGAGTTGAGTCGTGAAAAGGCCGACCTAGAGTCTCGCCTCGAGGAGCGTGAAAGGCGCAGGCAGGAGCTCAGACGCCGGGAGCCCAAGACACGGGAGCCTGACCCTCGGGAGCCTGTACCACGGGAACCCGAACCCTGTAGGTTGCGACAACTGTTACTTTCAGTAACATCTGATTATTCTGTTTTTTTTAATAAAAAAAGTTGGATTTTCTTTATTTAATAAAGACTGTTTCGATCTTTTTTAAATCTTTAAAACTTTATGTTTATAAATACAAAGCAATAAAAAACAATGTATATTTTCTACGGAAGATGAAAAAGCCACTTTTCAACAAGGTTGGATTTTTTGTGAAAAATATTTTTTTTTTTTTGATTTAAATTAGGTTTTTTGATTTTTTTTTCAAGTCTAAAATAATTTTTTTTTGAAAACTTTTTATATTGCTTAGCATTTATTAATATAACATTTCATACCGAGTTAACCTCCCATGCCTACATATATACACAGGCCTACATACACACTGGCCTACACATGCCTGCACACAGATACAAACACAAATGCCTACACACATACACATACCCCCTACACACAAACACACGTACCATCCACACATGCGCCTACACAAACGCACGCGCATTCATACACAAATACACATGCACACACACAGAAACACAAACACACAGCTACATACGCATACACCTACACACATACACAAGCATACAGAAAGACATACGCATACACACATGCATTCATGCCTGCACACAGACACAAACACACATGCCTACACGCACATATCCCCTACAAACACACACACCCCCACACGCAAACACACGCCTACATATACACACACTCATGATTGCAAAAAACATAATTTGAATTCAAGATGACAAAATTCAAATTATTATTTTTATTTTAAAATATTTAAAAAAATAACAACTCCATTGTTGTGTAAACTAAATAGTGACGATTTTCTCTCTTCCACAGATCGTGACGCCGCCTCCCCATCGCCGGCGCTCGACCCCCGCCTGGAACTCCGCACGTGGCGCTGGTCCACCTCCTCCGCCTCCAGCAGCCCCCGGCGCTCCCCCTCGCCGCCGACGGAGGGACCCCGCCCGGATGCCGCCGCCCCGGAGGACGCCCGCCCGGACGACGCCGGTTCTCCGGACAACTTTGCCGGTCCTGTTGCCGGGGACGTTGGGGGCGTCGCGACTCTGCGCCGGCGTCAGCGCCTGATACCGCCGCCGCTGCCGCAATTCGCGCCGGCGTCCGACCGGCGAGTGAGGCGGCCGGTGGAGCGGTACCAGGCGCCCGCCGACGCGGTGCCGCGCCGCCCTCGTTTGCCGCCCCCGAGCAGGCGCCCGCGCCGCGTCCGGTAAGCAGGTGAGTGGAGTTCCCTCGGCATCCCTTCGATCGATTCGCAACCCTTTTAGCGTTTGGTACGGACGGGGGGGACATATGGTCCGAACGGGGGGGGGGCATTTTGTCCCGACGGGGTTACATTCGTTCCGGACGGGGGGGGGGGGGGACGTTTCGTCCCGACGGTCATCTAGTCCGAACGAGGGAGAGGAGGGAACTTTTTTGTTGAGGGCAGGGAGGGGAGGGCTTTTCGTATCGACCCGGATCAAAAAAATTTTCTCCACACACACAAACTACATACGGATACTTAACCGTGCTATTGGGACTAAGGAATCCAATTTCTTATTTTACAAAATATGTATTGACAGGGCCCAATAATACATGCTGATTTTACTACCGTTTTTCGGTACCTTCACAAAAATCTTATTTCAAAATCGGTATTTTCACAAAAATCAAGTTATAAAATCAGCAGCTTTACAAAACTAACTTTGAAAATCTAGAAACAATATTAAAAAATCGAAAATTTTACAACAATCTGTATTCTAAAATAGAAAACTTGTTTTTCTGTTAAAAACACAGTTTACTCATAAAATGAAATGCTAAGATGATTTAAATGAACAATCGCTTAGGTAACAACTTTTTCATAGTATTAAACTCATTTTTAGCTGTTTTTCGCCAAATTGCATTTACGCAACGTAGCATCAGTTTTGGGGGATGATGATTTCCTGAATTGTATACAGTACAATGCCATTTGAGCTGAGATACAATGGTAATTTCCCTACCTCTTACCCCTCCCCCCAAGAAAAAAACGTTAGAAATAATAGTAAACGACATTTGAACCTTTCTAACCACCATTTAAATTGCTCTAATTTTCTTAACAAAAAGTAGAATGAGCCTTTGAAAGATCCCAAACACAATGCTAATAAAAAAAACTTTCACAAAAATAGATTATTGATACAGCACTTTCACAAAAATAGGTAGTAAGAAAAAAATCCTGGATTTGCCCCTGATTGAAATAACGGTAAAAGAAAGATTTTCGTATATTTGTTGAGGACTCTTAACTTAATATCCCCTCTAAATTTCCTTGAATATTTGCAGAGTGAATTTTGACCGAGACCTATGTACTGTTTCAACAAGAGTCTAAGTTCGTTGAGTAGCAAGATGTATGGATGAAATGCAGCCGGGTGCGAGATGGAGTTATGACGCTTTTAGTTCGTTTTATCATCGACAAACTACAGCACACAACATGATAGGTGCTCTCGTGTACGAGATGACTGACATAATTTCAAATGATATATCTAAACTGCACGACTGTTACTGACAAAGCCCTTCATATAAAAACTGTAAACCTGTCCAAAAAACATAATTACCAATTTTAGGTCATTAGCATATCAGTCACGTGAACAGATACACAGTTGGTTTGGCCGACGTAAGTGTGATTATGGTACTATAGACGTCATTTAAAAGGCATTACAGCAATGCTGATGGACCATGGCAACTAGGTAATACATGTATGCTAGGCATAATTAATGGAATAGTGGCAATCGTGGATAAAGTAGTGGGTGGTTTTATCAAGCACGGGACGTTTGGCTCGTGAACGTCACATAGTGTGTGGCATTGAAATCTTCGTCACATAAATGAAGTTAAGGATTACAGGGCTCATAGTCCTCCTATATTTCCACATTTTGGCAGATATTCTCCTATATTTCATATATTTTCTCATTGTCTCCTATATTTTTTTCGTCAAATGTTAAATGCTGCCCAAAAATGCAAAATTCTTCTTCCTCCCCTGCACTGTGCACTATTAAATCTTTAATTTTAGAATATGTATTAAACTTTTGTTTGATTATTTTCATGAAATATAGGAAACATTGATGCTTTTACTTGCAACTTTCAATTTGTTTTCAATTATTATTATTTTTAATGAGTTTGCTTTGTAATTTTAATAGTTTGACGTGTTAGCTTTAAGTGTACTGCTGTAAAGATTTTGAAAGCCTTTAATTTTCTTACATGTAGTTAAAATGACCGGTTGTAGCTCAAACGATTATTTTTGAAAATGCCTTGTACAGATTTTGGTACCAATTCAACTTTGCGTACTTCAAATGTTTCAAAGCTTGTAGCTCGCTGAAAACTGTATCTCGATGACAAAAATTGTCATTTTATAGGATTTCTTTCTGCTTTTTTTTCAAATATGTAGTTATTTTGTGTGTAGATTTTCCAATAATTTCAGAAATTGGTCTTCCTATCAGAAAAGTTTTTTTTTACTCACTTTTTTCTGTCTACTCAGTTATGGTTACAAATTGGAGAGAATAATGGATGGTTCTATGCTTCACTTGGGTTCTTTGAACACCCCCTTTCATTTGGCAAATTAGGTGAAATTCACCCTTTAGGCATGTGTGTATATATACACACAGTAACTGTAAGTTATGGATAATGCTGTTACAGTGAGCACCAGGTAATTGAATCAGCATGTGTTAATGAATCAATTCCTCAAAAACTAAACGAAATCCAGTTTTAACATTAAAAAATATCAGAATATATGAATCAAACTTGCTGCTTAAATGAATCAAGCTTATGAGACTGACCATTTCCCACAAACGTGATTAATTAGTGCAGTCTTTTTTTTTCTTTGCCTTTGTTTAGTAAAATCAGTTTTTTTTCCTGTAAATAATGAAACAAAGGGGAGGCAGAGGTTGCACACTTTTTGTAATAATTTTCACATGATACGTCCAACAAAACCAGTTAGACAAGAGAGACATGGTGTCGACAGGACTTTTTCATCGTTATTGTCAGCATTGAAGCAATGAAGTACCAATACCAAGGATTGTGGGTAGATTTATGACATCAAAAAAAGAATGTCCAAATTAATTATTACTTAGTTTTAGCTATCAATGAGAGATGCATTTTTCGAAGCACATAAGTTAAAATTTGAATTTTGTAATTGCTTTTTCATACTGTTTTGTGATAAAATTCTTTAAATAATCAGAGAATTGATATTTTTAGTATGCGGTATAGTTCTAATGATATCTCGTTTGACCAAAAATTTAATAAAATTCTCTGATATTGTATGTAGAATTCCGTGT